>NC_053026.1:419933012-420143709 GCF_003073215.2 Triticum urartu | reverse complement strand
AATGATGTGTTGCCATCCTATGATGTTTTGAGTAGATATCCTTTGTCTTTGGGCTGATTGATGATCTAGATTGGTATGAGTTGTATGTTTTACTTTGGTGTTGTCCTATGGTGCCCTCCGTGTCGCGCAAGCATGAGGGATTCCCACTGTAGGGTGTTGCAATACGTTCATGATTCGCTTATAGTGGGTTGGTGAGTGACTGAAACACAGACCCGAGTAAGGGGGTTTTACCTTAATGATCTTTAGTAGTTGCGGATGCTTGCTAGAGTTCTAATCATAAGTGCATATGATCCAAGTAGATAAAGTATGCTAGCTTATGCCTCTCCGTCATATGAAACTGCAATAGTGATTACCGGTCTTGTTAACAATTGCCTAGGACAATTCCGCACACCGATCCACCATTATTCCACACTCGCTATTTATAATATTTAGTAATATATTCTAACTTTATGATAACGACACCTACTTCCATATTTTAGCTCTTCGATATCATGCAAAGTTATCCACTTCATACCCACAATGTAGTTTTATTTCTCGTTTCTAGTTGAAAGCAAACGTTCGGTGTACGTAGAGTCATATCAGTGGCAGATAGGGCTTGAGAGAATATTGATCTTACCTTTAGCTCCTTGTGGGTTCGACACTCCATACTTATCACTTCCACCTTTGGAAATTTCTACGATGATTCCCTGCACTTGGGGATTATCAATGTGTGAGTAGTTTACCACAGACCTTCGGGTCAATAGTTATTAGCTAGATGGCTTCTTCTCTCTCTTTGGATCTCAATACAAAGTTCTCCTCGATGTTCTTGGAGATCTATTCGATGTAATTCTTTTTGTGGTGTGTTTGCCGAGATCCGATGAATTGTGGGTTTATGCTTAAGATTATCTATGGACAATATTTCATTCTTCTCTGAATTCTTATATGCATGATTTGATATCTTTGCAAGTCTCTTCGAATTATCAGTTTGGTTTAGCCTACTAGATTGATCTTTCTTGCAATGGGAGAAGTGCTTAGTTTTGGGTTCAATCTTGCGGTGTCCTTTCCCAGTGACAGCAGGGGCAACAAGGCACGTATTGTATTTTATTGTTGCCATCGAGGATAAAAAGATGGGGTTTATATCATATTGCTTGAGTTTATCCCTCTACATCATGTCATCTTGCCTAATGCGTTACTCTGTTCTTATGAACTTAATACTCTAGATGCATGCTAGATAGCGGTCGATGTGTGGAGTAATAGTAGTAGATACAGAATCGTTTCGTTCTACTTGACACGGATGTGATGCCTATGTTCATGATCATGCCTAGATATCATCATAACTATGCGCTTTTCTATCAATTGCTCGGCTGTAATTTGTTCACCCACCATAATATATGCTATCTTGAGAGAAGCCACTAGTGAAACCTATGGCCCCCGGGTCTACTTTACATCATATTAGTTTCCCGTCAACTAGACATTTCTTTCGCCATTTATTTTGCAATCTTTACTTTTCAATCTATACAACAAAAATACCAAAAATATTTATCTTATTATCTTTATCAGATCTCACTTTCGTAAGTGACCGTGAAGGGATTAACAACCCCTTTATCGCGTTGGTTGCAAGGTTCTTGTTTGTTTGTGGAGGTACTAGGCGACTTGCGTGTAGTCTCCTACTAGATTGATACCTTGGTTCTCAAAAACTGAGGGAAATACTTACGCTACTTTGCTGCATCACCCTTTCCTCTTCAAGGGAAAACCAATGCATGCTCAAGAGGTATCAAGAAGGATTTCTGGCATCGTTCCCGGGGAAATCTACACTCAATCCAAGACATACCAAGTACCCATCACAAACTCTTATCCCTCGCATTACATTATTTGCCATTTGCCTCTTGCTTTCCTCTCCCCCACTTCACCCTTGCTGTTTTATTCGCCTCTTTCTTGTTTGCGTTTCTTTCACCATGGCCGAATCGAAAAGGGGTAAGGATTCTCTCCCGATTTCTAGTACTTTGGATACACCCTCTGTCCTTTCTGAGATCATAAATAATGATGCTATGGAAAGACCTACCGGAGTTATCAATGATAGTTTGGATAATTTCGATGAAGATGATCCCGGCATTTTTCATTATTTTCTTGATGAGTCTTTGAAAGATGCTTGGGATAGGTTATTAAGGATCCGAGCTAGCTATGTGCCCCAATACCAAATTGAGATGTACCTAAAAAGCTTTTATGTTGGCTTACCCTCTTCATTCAAGCAAGTTTTAGATTGTATTTTTGAAGAAGGTTTTATTCAGGGGGATGCCATAGATACCTATGAAAAGATGAAAACTATATTTGGGCACCCCATGAGTGAGAGGGTTGAATCCACCTCTCTTTTGTGCTTTTATCAAAATGAAATTATCAAAGAGATGAAGGCTAGCTTAGATGCAAATTTTCGTAGCGTGCTTAATCTTTCTTCCACCATTAATGGCCATGTGCTTTCTCAAAATAGTAGGATAAAATCTATAGATAAGAAATTTTCTCTTTTCTTTCCCAACACCAAAGATGGCGATACCTAGATCTATCCTTGTTTTTATGCCTAACTAGGGGCGTTAAACGATGGCGCTTGTTGGGAGGCAACCCAATTTTTTTTGTTTCTTGCTTTTTATT
Source organism: Triticum urartu (assembly GCF_003073215.2). Lineage (NCBI taxonomy): Eukaryota > Viridiplantae > Streptophyta > Magnoliopsida > Poales > Poaceae > Triticum > Triticum urartu. Next base: position 420,141,087 of record NC_053026.1, on the reverse strand, counting down.
CCTGTTTAATAATAAATAAATCATCTATAATATGTTATGATTGTGTTTTTATTTTTTAATTAGTTTTTGTGCCAAGTAAAGCCTTTAGGATCTTCTTGGGTGATTGTTATTTGATCTTGCAGTAAAAAACAGAAAGTGTGCGCTCATGGGAATAATTTTCATTTTTTACCAGAGGGCAATAAAATACGAATTCAAACTGCAGTAGATAAATATACAAATTATTTAGGATGTCCCAATTTCTCAGGATTTTTGGAGTTACAGAAGTATTCGAAACCTACAGATTACTACAGACTATTCTGTTTTTGACAGATTCTGTTTTTCGTGTGTTGTTTGCTTATTTTGATGAATCTATGGCTAGTATCGGGGGGTATGAACCATAGAGAAGTTGGAATGTATTAGGTTTAACACCAATATAAATAAAGAATGAGTTGATTACAGTACGTTAAAGTGCTGGTTTGTTTTCTTATACTAACGGAGCTCATGAGATTTTTTGTTGAGTTTTGTGTTGTGAAGTTTTCAAGTTTTTGGGTAAAGATTTGATGGATTTTGGAATAAGGAGTGGCAAGAGCCTAAGCTTGGGGATTCCCAAGGAACCCCAAGGTAAAAATCAAGGACAACCAAAATTCTAAGCTTGGGGATTCCTAGGAAGGCATCCCCTCTTTCGTCTTCGTCTATCGGTAACTTTACTTGAGGCTATATTTTTATTCACCACATGATATGTGTTTTGCTTGGAGCGTCTTGTATGATTTGATATTTGATTTTTATTTTAACACAATCATCCTTGCTGTACACACCCTTTGGGAGAGACACACATGAATCGGAATTTATTAGAATACTCTATGTGCTTCACTTATATCTTTTGAGCTAGATAATTTTGCTCTAGTGCTTCACTTATATCTTTTTAGAGCATAGTGGTGGTTTTATTTTATAGAAATTATTGATCTCTCATGCTTCACTTATATTATTTTGAGAGACTTTTAGAACAGCATGGTAATTTGCTTTGGTTATGAAATTAGTCCTAATATGATAGGCATCCAAGATGGGAATAATAAAAACTTTCATATAATGTGCATTGAATACTATGAACAGTTTGATACTTGATGATTGTTTTGAGATATGAAGATGGTAATATTAGAGTCATTCTAGTTGAGTAGTTGTGAATTTGAGAGATACTTGTGTTAAAGTTTGTGATTCCCGTAGCATGCACGTATGGTGAACCGTTATGTGATGAAGTCGGAGTATGATTTATTTACTGATTGTCTTCCTTATTAGTGGCGGTCGGGGACGAGCGATGGTCTTTTCCAACCAATCTATCCCCCTACGAGCATGCATGTAGTACTTTGTTTCGATAACTAATAGATTTTTGCAATAATTATGTGAGTTCTTTATGACTAATGTTGAGTCCATGGATTATACGCACTCTCACCCTTCCACCATTGCTAGCCTCTCTAATACTGCGCAACTTTCGCCGGTACCATAAACCCACCATATACCTTCCTCAAAACATCCACCATACCTACCTATTATGGCATTTCCATAGCCATTCCGAGATATATTGCCATGCAACTTTCCACCGTTCCGTTTATTATGACACGCTTCATCATTGTCATATTGCTTTGCATGATCATGTAGTTGACATCATATTTCTGGCAAAGCCACCATTCATAATTCTTTCATACATGTCACTCTTGATTCATTGCACATCCCGGTACACAGCCGGAGGCATTCACATAGAGTCATATTTTGTTCTAAGTATCAAGTTGTAATTCTTGAGTTGTAAGTAAATAAAAGTGTGATGATCATCATTATTAGAGCATTGTCCCATGTGAGGAAAGGATGATGGAGACTATGATTCCCCCACAAGTCGGGATAAGATTTCGGACGAAAGAAAAAGAGGCCATAAAAAGGAGAAAAATAGGCCCAAATAAAAAAATGAGAGAAAAAGAGAGAAGGGGAAATGCTACTATTCTTTTTCCACACTTGTGCTTCAAAGTCGCACCATGATCTTCATGATAGAGAGTCTCCTATTTTGTCACTTTCATATACTAGTGGGAATTTTTCATTATAGAACTTGGCTTGTATATTCCAATGATGGGCTTCCTCAAAATTCCCTAGGTCTTTGTGAGCAAGCGAGTTGGATGCACACCCACTTAGTTTCTTTTGTTGAGATTTCATACACTTATAGCTCTAGTGCATCCGTTGCATGGCAATCCCTACTCACTCACATTGATATCTATTGATGGGCATCTCCATAGCCCATTGATGTGAGACTATCTTCTCCTTTTTGTCTTCTCCACAACCACCATTCTATTCGACCTATAGTGATATGTCCATGGCTCACGCTCATGTATTGCGTGAAGATTGAAAAAGTTTGAGAACATCAAAAGTATGAAACAATTGCTTGGCTTGTAATCGGGGTTGTGCATGATTTAAATTTTTTGTGTGATGAAGATAGAGCATAGCGAGACTATATGATTTTGTAGGGATAACTTTATTTGGCCATGTTATTTTGAGAAGACATGATTGTGTGGTTAGTATGCTTGAAGTATTATTGTTTTTATGTCAATATTAAACTTTTGTCTTGAATCTTTCGGATCTGAACATTCATGCCACAATCAAGAAAATTACATTGAAAAATATTTTAGGTAGCATACCACATCAAAAAAATTGTTTTTATCATTTACCTACTCGAGGACGAGCAGGAATTAAGCTTGGGGATGCTGATATGTCTCCAACGTATCTATAATTTTTGATTGTTCCATGCTATTATATTATCTGTTTTGGATGTTTAATGGGCTTTAATATGCACTTTTATATTATTTTTGGGACTAACCTATTAACCGGATGCCGAGTGCCAGTTGCTATTTTTTGCCTATTTCAGTGTTTCGCAGAAAAGGAATATCAAACGGAATCGAAATGGAATAAAACCTTCACGATGTTCTTTTGTGGAACAAACGCAATCCAGGAGACTTGGAGTGGAGGTCATGGAAGAAACGAGACCGCCATGAGGTAGGGCGGGGTGCCCCCACCCTCGTGGGCCCCTCGTAGCTCCACCGACCAACTTCCTCCGCCTATATATACTCTTATACCCTGAAAACATCCAAGAGAGCCACGAAACCACTTTTCCACCGATGCAACCTTCTATATCCATGAGATCCCATCTGGGGACCTTTTCCGGTGATCTGCCAGAGGGGGATTCGATCACGGAGGGCTCCTACATCAACACCATAGCCTCTCCGATGATGTGTCAGTAGTTTACCACAGATATTTGGGTTCATAGTTATTAGCTAGATGGCTTCTCTCTCTTTGGATCTCAATACAAAGTTCTCCTCGATGTTCTTGGAGATCTATTCGATGTAATTATTTTTGCGGTGTGTTTGCCGAGATCCGCTGAATTGTGGGTTTATGATTAAGATTATCTATGGACAATATTTGATTCTTCTCTGAATTCTTATATGCATGATTTGATATCTTTGCAAGTCTCTTCGAATTATCAGTTTGGTTTGGCCTACTAGATTGATCTTTCTTGCAATGGGAGAAGTGCTTAGCTTTGGGTTCAATCTTGCGGTGTCCTTTCCCAGCTACAGCAGGGGCAGCAAGGCACGTATTGTATTATTGCCATCGAGGATAAAAAGATGGGGTTTATATCATTTTTCTTGAGTTTATCCCTCTACATCATGTCATCTTGCCTAATGCATTACTCTATTCTTATGAACTTAATACTCTAGATGCATGCTAGATAGCGGTCGATGTGTGGAGTAATAGTAGTAGATACAGAATCGTTTCGGTCTACTTGACACGGATGTGATGCCTATGTTCATGATCATGCCTTGATATCATCATAACTATGCGCTTTTCTATCAATTGCTCGACTGTAATTTGTTCAGCCACCGTAATATATGCTATCTTGAGAGAAGCCACTAGTGAAACCTATGGCCCCCGGGTCTACTTTACATCATATTAGTTTCCCGTCAACTAGACATTACTTTCGCCGTTTATTTTGCAATCTTTACTTTTCAATCTATACAACAAAAATACCAAAAATATTTATCTTATTATCTTTATCAGATCTCACTTTTGTAAGTGACCGTGAAGGGATTGACAACGCCTATATCGCGTTGGTTGCAAGGTTCTTGTTTGTTTGTGCAGGTACTAGGCGACTTGTGTGTAGTCTCCTACTGGATTGATACCTTTGTTCTAAAAAACTGAGGGAAATACTTACGCTACTTTGCTGCATCACCCTTTCCTCTTCAAGGGAAAACCAACGCATGCTCAAGAGGTAGCAAGAAGGGTTTCTGGCGCCGTTGCTGGGGAAATCTACACTCAAGCCAAGACATATCGGTATATTCCTTTATACGAAAAATGTTTTAGGACATTACGCCGCATACCTCAAAGCCTGTCAGTAGGCTATGGAAGGCTTCTTTCAGTCCACTCTTAGTAGACTGAACCTTCTCTACTACCGCACCCATCAGGGTGCGGTGCTCCTCCACGATAAATATTTTTGGTATTTTTGTGGTATAGATTGAAAGTAAAGATTTCAAAATAAAATAGATTGGAAACTTGTATGATGGAAAATAGACCTGGGGGCCATAGGTTTCACTAGTGGCTTCTCTCAAGATAGCATAAGTATTACGGTGGGTGAACAAATTACTGTCGAGCAATTGATAGAAAAGAGAATAATTATGAGAATATCTAGGCATGATCATGTATATAGGCATCACGTCCGTGACAAGTAGACCGACTCCTGCCTGCATCTACTACTATTACTCCACACAGCGACCGCTATCCAGCATGTATCTAGAGTATTAAGTTCATAAGAACAGAGTAACGCCTTAAGCAAGATGACATGATGTAGAGGGATAAACTCATGCAATATGATATAAACCCCATATTTTTATCCTCGATGGCAACAATACAATACGTGTTGTTTCCCCTACTATCACTAGGATCGAGCACCGCAAGATTGAACCCAAAGCTAAGCACTTCTCCCATTGCAAGAAAGATCAATCTAGTAGGCCAAACCAAACTGATAATTCGAAGAGACTTGCAAAGATAAACCAATTATACATAATAGAATTCAGAGAAGAATCAAATATTGTTCATAGATAATCTGGATCATAAACCCACAATTCATCGGATCTCGACAAACACACCGCAAAAGAAGATTACATCGAATAGATCTCCAAGAGAATCGAGGAGAACTTTGTATTGAGATCCAAAGAGAGAGAAGAAGCCATCTAGCTACTAGCTATGGACCCGAAGGTCTGAAGTAAACTACTCACACATCACCAGAGAGGCCATGGAGTTGATGTAGAGGCCCTCCGTGATCAATGCCCCCTCCGGCGGAGCTCCGGAAAAGGCCCCAAGATGGGATATCTTGGGTACAGAAGGTTGCGGCGGTGGAATTAGGTTTTTTGGTGCTCCTGGATGTTTGTGGGGTACGTGGACTTATATAGGAGGAAGAAGTAGGTCAGTGGAGCAACAAGGGGCCCATGAGGGTGGAGGGCGCGCCTAGGGGGGTAGGTGCGCCCCCTGCCTCGTGGCCTCCTCGATTGTTTCTTGACACCCACTCCAAGTCTCCTGGATCTCGTTTGTTGAGAAAATCACGTTCCCGAAGGTTTCATTCCGTTTGGACTTCGTTTGATATTCCTTTTCTGCGAAACACTGAAATAAGCAAAAAAAATAGCAATTTGGGCTGGGCCTCCGGTTAATAGGTTAGTCCCAAAAATGATATAAAAGTGTAAAATAAATCCATTAACATCCAAAACAAATAATATAGTAGCATGGAGCAATCAAAAATTATAGATACGTTGGAGACGTATCAAGCATCCCCAAGCTTAATTCTTGCTCGTCCTCGAGTAGGTAAATGATAAAAAAGAATTTTTGACGTGGAATGCTTTCTAACATATTTCTCAATGTAATTTTTCTTTATTATGGCATGAATGTTCAGATCCGAAAGATTCAAGATAAAATTTTAATATTGACATAAAAATAATAATACTTCAAATATACACTACAAAAAAAGACACATCCATGACATTTTGGGCCGAAAAAAAAATTTATGTTATACATATGACACTTCTATGACGATAATTGTGACAAAACCCGGTATCATCATAGATGTGGTGGGCTCCTACTTCTATGACCAAAAATCATGACAGAAAATGGGCTTTTCGTCCTGGGCGGGCCGGAGACGCAGCTACATGACATTCTTTGTGCCGTCCATGACGGAAAAAACCGTGGTAGAAGTGAGGGGGAGGAAAATTTCGGGGAGTTCCCGGTTACGGTGGGAGGTCGGGGCCGAGCGATGCGCGTTTCTCTCGTACACGTACGCGTGTGTGTGCAAGGCGTTGGCTCTAACTGAACCCGAGCGAGGCGTTGGGCTCTAACTGAACCCGAGTGATTGCACTGCAGGCTACGAGTTACTGAACCCGAGCGATCGATCGATGGCTGTTAAGTGAACCCGATCGAGTGATTCCTTCGCTACTGCTGCTAACTGAAGCCGATCGATGCTGCCTCTGGGATGAACATGACCCCGTGGTGTGGTGGAGGGCTGGATGAACAGTAGACGGTGGAGGGGTGCCCGTGGAGGGGTGGTTGAACAGGACCCCGTGGTGTGGAGGGCTGGATGAACAGTAGACGGTGGAGGGGTGCCCGTGGAGGGGTGGTTGAACAGTAGCCGGTGGAGTAGCGCGCGGTGGAGGCTGGATGAACAGGAGCCCGTGGAGGCTGGAGGAGGTCGATGGTGGAGATGAACAGTATCCTGTGGAGTCCCGTTTTGAGGTATGCCACACCCCTCCCAATGAACAGGACCCCCGTTTCGACCGTAGGAGGTCCGTTTCGTCCGTTTTGCGGTACGCCACACCCCTCCCGATCAACAGGACCCCGTTCCGTCCGTTTTGCGGTACGCCACACCCCTCCCGATCAACAGGACCCTCGTTTCGACCGTAGGAGGTCCGTTTCCTCCGTTTTGCGGTACGCCAGACCCCTCCCGATCAACAGGACCCCGTTCCGAACGTAGGAGGTCTGTTTCCTCCATTGTGCAGTACGCCAGGCCTCGTTTCCATCACCTGTTCCGTCCAAGCCCTCCCGATGAACACGACCACACATTCCGTTCCGACCCATCCGGTTGGCTCCCATGCGTTCCGTTGCCTCCCGATGAGCACGACGCATTCCGTTGCCTCCCCATGAACACGACGACGACGTTGTTTCTCCGTTCCGACCCAGCCATGTACACGAGCCCTCGCCGTACGTATGCGCGATAGGCGTTCGAGACCCCGCCCGTATGTACACATACGTGGCCATATTTTCTTTCTTGCACCATGTCCGTTGTACGTACGTGTACATGCTACGTGTGCGCCGCTACTACGACACGTACGCGCCTCTACTACAACACGTGCGTGCCTCTACATCCACCAGTATATATGTACGTACACGTTCGCGGCCAGAATGATAACGCTACGTACGCTTCGACCAGGTGGGTCCCACGGTCAGGCACTTCCTTGCGTGCGAAGATGTAGCTGGTGGGTCCCAGCAGTCAGGGGGCAAATTGTTTTTTTTTGCCCGGGCGCACTTCCTTGCGTGCGAAGATGTAGCTGGTGGGTCCCAGCAGTCAGGGGCAAACATTTTTTTTGCTAAATATGGTGGCCCGTCCGGTGGGTCCTCGCTGTCAGGTGGATGAATAATTATTTTGCACGTAATAAGGAGGCACTTCCTTGCTGCGGCCGTGGACCCAGCTGTCAGCCTCTCCACGTACAGGCCACGTCTGATGGAAGCCGTTCCTTGACCACGTTGACCACGCCGCGCCGAGAGCACCAGGATGGAGGACGACGGCGAGGCCTAGGAAGGGGACGAAGCGGAGCCGGGGAAGACGCGGCAGTGGATGCCCACGCGTAGAGGAGTACGAGGGTTCACTGGTTCACTGCGGTGTGAGGCTGCCGTCGCCGCAGAATAATAGGGGGTGTCGGTCGTTAACCACGTTGACCAGGACGCGCCGAGAGCACCAGGGTGGTGGACGACGGCGAGGCCTAGGAAGGGAACGACACAGAGGCAGGGAAGACTTGGCAGTTGTTTCCCACGCGGCGGGGAGTACGACTGTACGAGGGTTTACTGGTTCGTCTGCCGTCGCCGGAGAATAACAGCAGGTGTGGGTGAGTAGAGGGATGCTAGGCCAGCGATGGGAGTACGGTGGGGCGGTGAGGTCTGCGCGGCAGCATAGCCGGCCGCGGGGAGGAGGGTGCAGGCAGTCCCACCAGCGCTTGTTTGAGCGGCTGGAGCAGGAAGAGCAGAGATTGAAGAAGCACGACGGCCGTTCGATGGACATCCAACAGTCACTGCTTGTGCGTCAACCTTTTTTTAGGAAAGCCTCAAATCTATGGAAAACAACATACAGCCAACCTGCCATTATTTCTAATAATTTACAGCCCATTTGCTAATTCTTAAGGTTTTTTGGAGCCCATATTCTTTTTGTTAGCATTACAGCCCATATTGTGGCCACGGTTAAAAAATTATACGAAATTTTGCATATTTCGGTGCGGTCCGAACTGTTTTTAATCCCGAAATTTTGACTCACATTCAAATTGATTTTAAAAATAAATGTATATCAATATAAAATCCAACAAATTCTCCATGCATAAAAATTAATGTAATTTAAAATCTCGAAATGAAAAAAAGATATTTGAAACTAATTGCCGATTTGATGTGTTTTAAAAATGTACAGCCCATTTCTCATTACTGATGGGCCATTTTCTCGGCTAGCCGAATGAAAGCTCTCCTCGTCTTGAAAGATTTGCAGCCCAACAGGCCTGACAAAGCGACTTACTTGGCAAATCACAAAAAAACTGGGCTGTGGTCGTGGACCCAGCTGTCAGCTTCTCCATGTACAGTACTCTTCCGATGGAAGTCGTTCCTTGACCACGTTGACCACACCGCGCGTAGAGCACCACGGCCGTGGACGATGGCGAGGCCTAGGAAGGGGACGACACGGAGCCAGGGAAGACGCGGCAGTGGAAGCCCGCGCGGAGAGGAGTACGAGGATTCACTAGTTCGGCTACGGTGTGAGGCTGCCGTCGCCGCAGGGCCTGGCCAGCGGTGGGAATAGTAGGGGGCGGTGAGGCCTCTGCGGCAGCACAGCCGGCCACGGGAGGCAGGAGCATGCGGCACGACCGGCGCTGCTTTGGGCGGCTGGAGCAAGAAGACCAAAGGTTGAAGAAGCACTACGGCCGTTGGATGGACATCGTACAGTCACTGGAGCTAGAATCGTTCATATTGACTAAGTTTGACAAAGCCCTTCGTCCCCGTCAACTTAGTAGGCCCACAAGTCAGCCTCCCACCAAGGTGGGTCCCAGCTAGCCGGGGTAGTATTCATTTTTTGTGCGTAATAAGGAGGCACTTCCGGTGGGTTCGAGCTGACAGCGGGGGGGACATTTTTTCGCGAAATACAGTGGCCCGTCAGGTGGGTCCCAGCAGTCAGGGGGCAAACATTTTTTTCACAAAATACGGTGGCCCGTCCTGTAGGTCCCTGCTCTCAATTGGAGGATTCATTATTTTCCGCGTAATAAGGAGGCACTTACTTGCTGCGGCCGTGGACCTAGCTGAGACTCTCCACGTACAGTATACTTCCGATGGAAGTCGTTCCTTGACCATGTTGACCTCGCCGCGTTCCGTTTCATGCATGCGTCCATGGGCGTGGTGCGTCCCCACTGTCAGTCTCTCACGTACAGACTGGAACGACCCGGAGATGGGGAAGACGGGGCAGTGGAGTCGCAGATGGAGAGGAGTGGGAAACTTCACTGGTTCGGGTGCGCGGCAGCACAGCCCGGTGCCGCCCACAAGAGACAGGAGCAAGAACAGAGGTTGAAGAAGGAGCACGGCTGTTGGATTAACATCCATCGGTCTAGCTGCTAGAATCATTTGTTGATTAAGTTGACAAAGCCGTGCGTACACGTCCGCTTAGTAGGCCCACAAATCAGTCACCAAATCTGACGGGTCCCGGCTGTCAACGGGATGAATAATTTTTTTCGCAAAACAAGGAGGCACTTCCTTCCGTGCAAAGATACAGCCGGTGGGTCCCAACTGTCTGGTGGAGGAAACATTTTTTCAGCTTAATAAGGAGGAACTTTCCTTGCGTGCGATCATGGACCTCGTGGGTCCCAGCCGTCAGGCTCTCCACGTACATGTGACACCCTTGATTCAATCGTACACTAATCATACACGCAAACGTGTACGATCAAGATCAGGGACTCACGGGAAGATATCACAACACAACTCTACAAATAAAATAAGTCATACAAGCATCATATTACAAGCCAGGGGCCTCGAGGGCTCGAATACAAGAGCTCGATCATAGACGAGTCAGCGGAAGCAACCATATCTGAGTACAGACATAAGTTAAACAAGTTTGCCTTAAGAAGGCTAGTACAAACTGGGATACAGATTGAAAGAGGCGCAGGCCTCCTGCCTGGGATCCTCCTAAACTACTCCTGGTCGTCGTCAGTGGGCTGCACGTAGTAGTAGGCACCTCCCAAGTAGTAGTAGTCGTCATCGACTGTGGTGTCTGGCTCCTGGGCTCCAACGTCTGGTCGCAGCAATCGAGTATAGACAGGGGGAAAAGAGGGAGCAAAGCAACCGTGAGTACTCATCCAAAATACTCGCAAGCAAGGAACTACACTACATATGTATGCATTGGTATCAAATGGAATAAGGGTATCATATGTGGAATGAACTGCAGAAAGCCGGAATAAGAGGGGGATAGCTAGTCCTTTCGAAGACTACGCTTCTGGTAACCTCCATCTTGCAGCAGGAGAAGAGAGTAGATGGTAAGTTGACCAAGTAACATCGCATAGCATAACCCTAACCGATGATCCTCCCCTCGTCGCCCTGTGAGAGAGCGGCCACCGGTTGTATCTGGCACTTGGAAGGGTGTGTTTTATTAAGTATCCGGTTCTAGTTGTCATAAGGTCAAGGTACAACTCTGGGTCGTCCTTTTACTGAGGGACACGGCTATTCGAATAGATTAACTTCCCTGCAGGGGTGCACCACATAACCCAACACGCCCGATCCCATTTGGTCGGACACACTTTCCTAGGTCATGCCCGGCCTCGGAAGATCAACACGTCGCAGCCCTACCTAGGCATAACAGAGAGGTCAGTGCGCCGGTCTAAAACCTATGGCGCAGGGGTCTGGGCCCATCGCCCATTGCACACCTGCACGTTGCGTACGCAGCCGGTGAGCAGACCTAGCAACCTCCATTACAAAGGAAGTTGCGTTATGCGGTCCAACCCGGCGCGCGCCGCTCAGTCGCCGACGTCACGAATGCTTCGGCTGATACCACGACGTTGAGTGCCCATAACTGTCCCCGCGTAGATGGTTAGTGCATATAGGCCAGTAGCCAGACTCAGATCAAATACCAAGATCTCGTTAAGCGTGTTATGTATCCGCGAACGCCGACCAGGGCCAGGCCCACCTCTCTCCTAGGTGGTCTCAACCTGCCATGTCGCTCCGCCACAAAGTAACAGTCGGGGGCCGTCGGGAACCCAGGCCCACCTCTACCGGGATGGAGCCACATGCCCCTTCAGCCCCCATCTCCTAACAGTATCATAAGTAATGTAACTGTATAAGTATATATCGTATGCCCGTGATCACCTCCCGAAGTGATCACGGCCCAGTAGTATAGCATGGCAGACGGACAAGAGTGTAGGGCCACTGATGATAATCTAGCATCCTATACTAAGCATTAGGATTGCAGGTAAAGGTAACAACAGTAGTAGCAAGGACAGGCTATGCATCAGGATAGGATTAACGGAAAGCAGTAACATGCTACACTACTCTAATGCAAGAAGTAGAGAGAAGAGTAGGCGATATCTGGTGATCAAAGGGGGGGGGCTTGCCTGGTTGCTCTGGCAAGAGAGAGGGGTCATCAACACCGTAGTCGTACTGGGTAGCAGCGGCGTCGGTCTCAGTGTCTAGCGAGAGAAGAGGGGGGAAGAAACAATAAATATAATGCAAACAAATGCATGACGATGAATGACATGACAAAGCGTGATGCTAGGTGTGCCCTTACGCGGTACGAGGTGGTACCGGTGAAGGGGGGAAAACATCCGGGAAAGTATTCCCGGGGTTTTGCGTTTTTGGACAAATGAACCGGAGGGGGAAAATTGCGTGTTTTCTATGCTAGGGATGCGTGGTGGTCGAACGGGCTGCGAATCCGGATTTGTCTCGTCATTCTGAGCAACTTTCATATATAAATTATTTTCATCCGAGTTACGGTTTATTTTATATGATTTTTTTAAATTTAAAACAATTTCTAGAATTTCTTATTTATTTTTAATTAAAAAAAATCAGTAGTTAGAAAAATGGGTGCACCAGGTCCAGTGCACCAGACAGGCTGACCAGTGGGTCCAGTCAACTGCTCAGTCAGCAGTTGACTGGTCAATGTTGACTGGTCAACATGGTCAAGCGGGCCCGCATGTCATGGACTTATTTTTAACTGTTTTATTCATTTATTTGATTTAGCAGTGGGGCCTGGTGTCATAGACTACTTTTAGGAGGGGGGTTAGTAATTAGGGGATTAGTCCCTAATTAAACCGGGCTGAGCCCCAGTGGGCAGCAGCCCAGCTGGACACACGCACGCGCACACGACGCCCCGGCCATGGCTGTGCCTGTGCACAGGAGGTGTCGGCGGCCAGGACGGGAAGGCGCCGGCGGTTGGTGGTCACGGCGGCCAGGAGGCCCCAGCGCGGGTGGAAGGCGGCAGGCCCCCTGCACGGGCGGGCGCGGGCAAGGTGCTTTGGCGGGCGCTCGTAGGAAGCGCCGGCAGCCTGAGCTAAAGCGGGGAGTGGCGGGCGCGATGAGCAGCGCCAGGTGCAGCCGGCGACGGGCGGTCTGGGCACGGGGTTGTGGGACAGGGCGCAGCGGCGTAGAAGGTGCGGCCGGGAACCAGCGGGGGAGGGGAGGGAACGCGCGGGCGGCCCGGCTGGGAAGCACGCCGGTGGTCGCGGTGCAGCAGTTGCAGTACGCAGGCAGCAGCGGTACAGCGAGCGCGGGCAAACGAGGCACAAGCACGATGTTGGAGCGAGGCCAGTGTCTGCACGCGGGGCTGGCCGGCGCGGGCTGGCGGCCTCCGACAAGCAGTGAGGCGCGACCAGGCGATGGGTGGGCGCGAGGCGGGAGGGACGGAAATGGCGGCCGCGATGGCCAGCAGCGGCGGAAGGGGCCGGAGCTTGTCGAGCTCATAGGCCCGAGCTCGAATGGGAGTAACTAGGGGTGCGGGCTGCACCGCAAGGGTGCTCTGAGCACGTCGGCCTGCTCAGACGGCCACGAGAGGGACGACATCGTTGGCAGCAAGGGCGGCGGCGGCGAAAAGTTTCGGTCGTGCAGCACGAAATCGACGGGAAAACAAAGGGGAAATCGAAGGGAGCTCACAACAGGGATGTAGGGCAAGTCAGTGTGCTCGGGGATGCGTCGGGGATGGACTGGAGTAGCAGCAAACGACGGCGGACGGACACGAAGTACGCGGAGATGACCAAGTCGATGGCGAGCGTATGAGACGTCCCGGCTCGATTCAATGCTCGGGATAGACGGAGTCGAGGGTGGTGGTCCTCCTGGACATCTTCTCAGGCGACAGGGAGGCCGGTGGCCATGATGATGACATCGGCCATGGAGGGCGCCATTCGGTTGTATGTTGCGGAGGAAAGAATGGCGCGAGGGAGGAGAAGGGAGAGGTCTAGGGTTTGCTAGGGGGTCGGGGCAGCCTTATATATGCCGGGGGTGTGATGGATGGCCGGCACGTGGCCGATCTGCGACGTGGTCGGGCACACGGCGACCACCCAGCCCCTGGTGAGCAGTAGGAAGAAGAAGCAGGTGGGGATGGTGGGCTGGGCCGTTTTGTTTAAATGGGCCAAGGTGCCCAGTAGGTTTAGGTCTCTTGTTTTACTTTTTATTTTCCCTTTTCGTTTTGCCTTAGTTTTTGATTTATTATAGTCTTGTAAAATACTGTATTTAACTCCTAAATTAGTGTCATGGTCTAGCCCTCTGCCACAAAAAGGTTGGGCCCCCAAATAAAATAGTTTAACAATTTAATATTTATAGAAGGCATTATTTCAATTGTTATAGCCAATGTTTTAGTTGTTTTGGAGCATTTACATACTTTATAAAAATGTGGCTTCATCACCATAATTACCTATGCATTATATGTCACCTCTAGAACACTTTAGTTTTGATTTTCGAAAACTTTTATTGTTTGACTTTATTTTAAAATTTGAATTCAAACGGAATTTGAATCAAAGTGAGATTAGCAACAGTAATTGTGGTGACGTGGCATCATTAGTAGGGGATTACTGTAGCTTGATTATCCGGGCGTCACAATTCTCCTTCACTAAAGAAATCTCGTCCCGAGATTTAAGAGGTGGCATCAGGGGGAAAGTTCTGGTTACCAAATTCTAACGAGTCTTCTCGGTCTTAGTTGCTCTTCTGGAAGAGGTCGATCCACTACGTCAATGTCTTCATTTCTTTGCTTTAGGTCATCATGATGAAGTCATCATCCTTCCTGCGGGATTGTCATCATACTTACGAAAAGGATATGGGGAAAAACGCGGGAAGTACGGAGCTCAACACATGTTAGGTACCTGGGGGCTATCTCAGTGAGCGGACATAGAGGCATATCTCGAGTTGAAATTCAAGAAAGTCATCGAGAACAAGGTAAGAAGGTGCAACTAGAAGTTTCAAGCGGATAGGCAATCGTTCGTTGCCTGAAACAGAGTGTGAAAAGGTTCGGTGCAATGGAAATAAGTATTGTGTCTGATACCAGAATTGATGATCTTTCGGAAGGTGGCTCGTGAATTAGATACGAGGCCATGCGCGAGGAATAATTTTGGAAACCAGGGGTGTACAGGAGAGTCAGGTTTCGATCCTGTGGAACTGTGGGTTATGGGCCCACCATGTGGGCTAATAGTAGGAAGGGGGTGACGTTTTGCACAATCATGTAAGCAAGGCATGTGAGAGAATAACCGGTCAGTTTTCTCGGCAACAACGTCGGTTCCAAGGGCGAGGGACGAAGAGAACCATTTTCTTGCTCGTTGAACGAGGCGGACCATTAGGCAAAGTTCTCGTCCATTGGTGGATACCGGAATGTCATCAACAATAGTAACGGGTTCTTATTGACAGAGTTGTACACCGAGGTGCTTACAAAAGCAGTGACTTATTACTGCTTAGATCATATAAACCTCAAGAAGGTTAAACAAAACAATGGAAAGGAAAATGTGATTATCAGATTAAACAGAAGAATGGAAAGGAAAATGTGTTTTAAACACATAATTCAGGGATATATCCTTCCCAAGGACAAGCAGAGCATGATATCCGTGGCAGGATATCATGTAGAAAACCCTTTAGGTAAGGGGAGAGAAATTTCATGACATTACCCATACAACGGTGTTTGGATAATTGAGCAAGAAACATTTAGCATTGGCTTCAAATGTTCTTGTTGAAAATCGGAGTACCACAGACATGCTTCGAGATAGCATTGACATGGTCACTGGTTAAAGATCACACTTTGGATACACAAGGGATCCATCGGGAACAACTCATAGAATAAGTCTTACAAATTGCTCATGGAAGAATGACTAACCTTGCTAGAAAGGAAACTATAACAATAGGCCCTCCGGCCGGGTGTGCTAAGCACAACATCCTTGATATAAAAGATGGTAATACTCCAAGGTAAAGAAGAACAAATGTTGGATAGCAAGGAACTCAAGGTATAACACAGAACACGAACAAGTTTGTGTTGGAGGGAAGGCAATAAATTTGTCGATGATAACACAATTCATCGAGGGGCAAGGATGGTATTTCTCATCATGACTTCGATTGATATTCTAGAAGAGCTCATAAGATTGATGATGATCACGACACAATTGTTGAGAGATTTCATGAAGATGTAATCCATCGGCGATGACATCAAGTCAAAAGAATGATGAAGCGAAAGGTTATTGGAACCACGGGTACGGCACAAACTCGAAACCAAGCTTGTGGTTTAAGGAGAAATGATATGATGAGAAAAATCGACGTAATCTTAGCTCATCATCAAAAATTGCGCTCCGAGAAGAAGGACCAGGTAGCACAGTTAAGAGCAGCACGGTAAGGAAATAGCCGAGCAGGCTAGGGATGACGTGATCGAGTTCAAACTCGTAAGTAATGAAGGTTACCAAGAGTTGTTTAATCGCGGTGCGGACTTGAGTCAGTTATCGGTGTCTTTGAGTGTTTAATAACTCAGAGCCCGTGAAAAATTAGAATCAGTGAGGATGTAGCACTTGATGAAGAACTCATAAGAAGTTATGCAGTTCCATGATAATCTCGAGATACCAGGGGGTAGTACTCGACGACAGATCAAAGTAGAGGTTGGACTAGAGTAATGCTCTGCAGAAGACAAGTGCTCAAACTTGCACGAGAAATGGAATCAAGGAGAAAATATGGTCGGAACCACGATTGCAAAGGATCAATTCACAGATACCAAATTATAATATATCAAGGGAATAGTTATTATTTCAAGAAGCTTCCATGATAGATATACATCGTGTCCATGGGCATGAACACATAGTTCAAGGTCGACTCCCACTTCTTCAATGTATAACCATCCATTGACCTCTCACTTTCGAAGAAGTTGTAGTGTTGAAATTTTATCTGGCAAAATACCAGAAGAATATGACTCGCGAAAACTTTTGAGTTCACACATAACAAGGAAGGCATAGGTTCAACCCGTCACGGTATCATGGAAACATATACCACAAACTTCAGGAGTAAATAACACAAGCTCGAAAGTAGAGCATGGTTGACCAAGCGATTTTTTTTCAAAACTATCACCTTTTTTATAGCTAATTCGGAAACTATAGTACCCATTGCCAAAATATCAAAAATATGACCCTGTCGGCCTTGTTGTGGCCGAAGTGGTTGTTTCCGACCGGAACTTGGCCGAAAAGGATATTTCGTCCAGCAGTAGGCCGAAATGAGCCTCAGTTGGGCCGAAGAGGTGTCATCGGGTGGGGGTGGGCCAAAAATAGTAGCTTCGGCCAGGCCTAGACCGAAATGGGCCGTTTTCGGCCAGCCCGTAGTCGAAAAGCTTTTCGGCCAGGCCTAGACCGAAAAGGTCTGGATAAGGCCAATCCGCGTCGTCACCTTCCTCCTCGTGCTCGCCTCTGTTCTTTCTCGTTCCTCACGTTCTTCTCTGTAGAGCTCGCGTCTCCTCCCTGATCTCCTCCAATTTGCACTCGTTTTCGCAACCAAGAGGCACATAATAGATAGATCATAGCATTCTCCACCGGCCTACGGTGTTTTTTTTGTTATGGGATAGTTTTTTGTGCACTTGGGGGAGGAGCCTTGGTGGGGTGGAGGAGGTGCGGTTGGGAAGGAGGTGGTGGTGAGGAGGAGCAGCAGCTGTGGAGGAGGAGGTGGTGAGGCGGAGCACCAGCTTGGGGGGTGACCGGAGTTGAACCTCCAGTCGTCGAGTGGGCGGCGCTGCCGTTGTTCGGTGGCCGGTGCCGCTGACCGGAAGAGACGCACTCTTCGAAGGTATAACCATGGCGTCACAAATTTTCTCTAAATTGTATAGTTTATTAGTTAGTGTTAATATGTTTGTGGTGGCATTTTAGCGCGTAGTTAGTGTAGCGGGTAATATTAGTGTTCGTTGTGATTAATGAGAAGATGCCAATGTCTGACTGGTGAAAATGTCTGAATCAGTAAATTTGACTATTTACTACGGCGCTGGTAATGTTCGATATAATGAGTTGGGAGTTGATCTTAGCGGGTTCAAAAATGGTTTCATGACACTAGCAGACCCGGACAGACTGGACATTAGACAATTGAAGTACTGGTTGACAACTAGTTTCGGGCTGGATCCTGAAGTATGTTCCGTCAGTATTCATGCATTGTGGACCAAATCTTGTAAAAATGTCAAGTGGGAGTTGATGCCGTAGATAGGAGCCAACATTGGTTGTCCCTGTTAAGACGCTGCCGAGACCGAAGAATCCACCCATATGCACTTGTGCAACCTGTGCCGAAGGAGGAGAATGCCGTACAACTCCACAGGGGGTATGAACCCGGCCAAGGCAGTGAAGTGGCTAACGAGATTGTTTTATCCGGGTCACAGCCACAAGATGTGGATGCTAGCCAACCCGAGAAAGAGTCAGACTATGTGCCACACAATGTTTGTGGTCCTAATACTGGGCAGAGTAGCCAGTCGATAATATTAGCTGGTTCTGGTTTTGCTGATGGGGATGAGGAAGGGGATGAAATGCAGAGGGTGATGGAGGAAGAGGACGAGGATGGATTGGTGGAGGAACTGGATTCTGAAAATTCTGAGGATGAAGTGGCGGTACCGATTCCTTCTGCATGGGAGCAGGACATATCCACCGGCCTTACGGTCAACGATGGCCATGAGACTCCATGGCAGTATAATCTAAACCAAGTGCAGATAGGGGCTATGTTTGATACAAAGAAAAAATTAAAGTATGAGGTGATAAAGTGGGCTATGTCTACGTAGAGGGTTTTCCGGACACACATATCAAGTCCAACAAACTATACCGTGAAATGTGTTGAAACAAGTTGTCCTGGGGAGGTGCACGGGCACGTGCCGAAGTATGACATCCACTGGGTTGTCACCATTGTCGTCCCACATAATTATGTGAGGAAGAACCTGCTGGTGAAGCATCCGAACCCGACTTCAAGTCTCATTGCGCAACTCATGTATACTGAGATAGTAGAGAAGAAAGATATGGAAGCAAAACACATCCAGACAGCAGTGAAGGTCAGATGGAATTATGTCATTCCTTATGGGAAGGCTATGGAGGAAAGGTTTGGGACGTTCTTCGACTCATATGATAATGTTGTCCGTCTCCTGGGCATACTGAAGGAGAGGAATCCCAGCACTTATGTGAACGTACAACACATGAGGTTGTTGAGTATACCAGATTTCAAGGTGTTGAAACGAGTATTCTTCTCTTTTGGTATGTGCATCGAAGCTTTCCGGCATTGTCCTCCTGTTATGTTTGTGGATGGTACATTCCTGACCGGTCAGTATAGAGGGCAAATCCTGACTGCTATTGGTGTGGACGGGAACAATCAAATCATCCCACTTGCCATGGCATTTGTGGAGGGTGAGAACTTTCTCAGTTGGGTATGGTTCTTCCGCCAAGTGAAAATTGCCATCGTGAAGGACCGACCAAACTTGTGTGTCATTCATGACAGACATGCTGGTATATTGAAGGCCGTGAAGACACTTCGTAATCCAACAGATGATGAACCAATACCTTGGAGGGACTTGCAGAGCCGGTGGTGCATGCGCCATCTTGTGGCTAATTTTTTCTCACAGTTCAAGAACAAGCGGTTGATGAACTTGTTCAAAAAATTATGCAAGCAGAGCCAGCAGTGCAAATACGAATTTATTTGGTCAAAACTAGATGAGTTTACTAAGAAGCAGGTCCGCGCAAGGAAGAAAATGGAAGAAGATCAGGTTAAATTAGCAGCACTCATCGCGGAGCTAGAGGAGCCAGTAGGTCTTTGTGACTTGCTAGCAATTGACCCTCCTAATACTAAGAGAAAGAAGGGAAGGGCAATAAAGAATTTTTCCGAGTGGATAGAGAAAGAGCCTCCAATGAATTGGTCTTTGCTGCATGACACACATGGAGCTAGGTATGGCCACATGACAACCAATCTTGTAGAGGTGTATAACTTTGTGCTGAGAGGGAATAGAGCATTTCCACTCACAGCTATTGTGGAGGCTGTATTCCATGGCACTTTGAGATATTTCAGAGAAAGGCACGAGTTAGCAAAGAAGCATATTGAAGATAATCAGAACACACCTTATTGTAACCGTGTCATGGAATACATGGCAAAGAAGATAGAGAAAGCAAAGAAGCACACTGTCAGACTCATAGGGAATCAAGAAAGGAGGTATGAGGTTCAGCTTCCTACTGATGGTTTTGGTTCTGGAAATGAGGTGAAGACACACGAGGTAAAAATTGGAACGGAATTTTATCCAACGTGTGAGTGTACATGCAACAAACCGAAGTTGTTGCACCTACCTTGCTCTCATGTGTTGGCTGCCTCTGGCCAGATTGAGTTGGATGCTATCTCCTTCGTGTCCCCATACTATTTAAAAGAGGCAGTTCTCAACACCTGGATAGGCGAGATGATAGGGTTTAGAGTTGTCGGCAATTTCAACAAGGTAAACAACGGTGAGAGAGTATACATCCCGCATCCAGACCTTCGACGAACAAGTAGGGGCAGACGAAAGGCCCGTCGCATCTGGAACGATATGGACCAGTCTGAAGCTGGTGGAGCAACCAGACAATGTTTGTTATGCGCGGCTTATGGGCATAGGATGAAATATTGTCCCGACCTGAACAAAGATGGTGCTTCCGCATCGACGAGTGCTTCCACATCGACGGCTACGACAACAGGAGCAAGAGGCGGGCGTGGTCGTGGCAGTCGAGGCCGAAGGGGCGGACGAGGAAGAAATAACTCACAAGCTATATAATGTGTCGTAGTGGGTTTTAATATGTAATATGTCAGGACTATGTTTTAATATGTAAGATGTCAGGACTATGTTTTAATTTGTAATATGTCAGGACTATGTTTTAATTTGTAATATGTCAGGACTATGTTTTAATATGTAATATGTCAGGACTATGTTTTAATTCGTAATATGTCAGGACTATGTTATAATTTGTAATATGTCGTACTATGTTTTATTTGCACCTGATATTTGTTGTTTGAATTGCAGATATGTCTTCGTATCCGTTGCTTAATGGTAACATCGATAGAAAGCACCGGGGCGCCCTTACAAAAGCGGGCAACAACTTAGACGTGTTGGTCACTCGTACCCCAAAGACTAACTAGCTGATACACGATTCATGGGTTGATAGGTATGTGTGCATATAATGGAGTCCATATAATGACTTACTATGTTTGACATACTTTTCATAGCCGCTAACAATCTCTTTATTTTGTAGGTTAAGTTGGGCTGGACTTCTACCCTTGGCACGGCTGGTTGAGGGTACATTGGATGAGTGGATTGATGGTCCGGACTTAGATGAGGCAGGTGAACCATTGCAGTTACACAAGAGGCAAGCGAAACGTTTCTCTTACGGCAAGTCACTCCTTACCTGCTTAGTAGATAGATGGAGACCAGAGACACATACGTTTCACTTTCCCTGGGGAGAGATGGTGCCTACTTTACAGGATGTGTCTTACTTGTTGGGATTACCTCTGGCCGGTGCTGCCATAGGTCCCTTAGAGGTAGAATCTGGGTGGCAAGCAGCGATGCAGACCCGTTTTTTGGCTGCGGTCCCGACTGCTAGGGCCATAGACAACGATCCTCATGGACCTCTTTTTAGATGGTTGGGCCAGTTTCAGGTAACCATCACGGCCACTTAAACAAATGTTGTTTTTTAGTTGTCCGATGTTCATACAATTATTATGTTTCTATGTAGATTGTCTCGTTAGGATATCTCGACGTTCAGTTGTCGGAGGCACAGATTGACCGGTCCCTAGAGGCATATATTCTTTGGCTGTTCGGCAAAATGATGTTTACAGAGAACCATGTGACCACTGTCAATGCACGACTCATCGGTATTGCACGAGTGATAGCTGACGCACGTTGCCCTGCGGATATTCTACAGAGGAGTTTTGGTTCTACTGTGTTAGCGACTACGTATAGAGGCATGTGCAAAGCTTGCTTGTTGAAGTCTAGAAAATCTAGTCTTGTTGGATGTCCATTATTGTTGCAGCTCTAGTCATACGAGAGATTCCCTATTGGACGACCCTATGTCTACGTTGATAAACCTTTTGGTTTGGAGGACTTAGCTGGGACTTATGTGCCTGCTATCGGCGACTTACCTACCATGGGATCTGTTTGGGCACGGCGAGAGGTACTTTTATATTAAGTAACAATTAATTCAATTATTTCTTGCCATTCAATAGTATTACTAATGCTTATTTGTTGTCATGCACAGAGACAGTTTGCGCATACTCAGGTTAGGGGATGCTACCCGTCCTTCATGGCGCAGTTTGATAGTTTGCACGAGGATCAAGTTATTTGGGAGCCATACTCGCCTCAGGCTATATCATCGAGGTACCCAGTTGGGATTTCTGGATTGTGGACTAGAGATCGGCACTTTTGGATGACCAAGGCCAAGTTGGTGTTCGACGTGACGGTTGAGGAGATGTCTCTTCATAGGGTGATGAGACAGTTCGCTCTATATCAAGAGCCTGAGATTCCAGATATTCCACACTTGCCAGAACACGTGCACAAGTAAGTACTAATACTATTTTAGTTGTCAGCTCTGCGTTCATATTATACCTAATCATGTATCATGCATGTCAATCTCAGGGACAGTCGCCTAGGAGGAAACAAGTCCATGGCTTATTGGCTTAAGAGCATTACCCCTTACATTGACGAATGGACTACCGCTGCGACAAATATCTGGGGTGAGATTCGGCCCTTTAACTGGGAAATGTTCGGGTTGTATCTGCAGCGTTACCGGCATACAACGAGGATCTACTTGGTTCCATCAGCTGCTCCTGATCAGATCGAAGCCCCTCTCACCAGCAATATGTACCCAACTGCCTTTGTTGTGGGAACCAAACACCACGCGGTAAATGCCTTGGTTCTCATATGTTAAGTATTTTGTTAATCTGGACATATTCGCTTGGTTGTCTATTCGTGGTGTCTATCATACAACGAGGATATAATTGGTTAACTCTTTGTGTACAGGGTGACTTGAAAGTACAGGCGCGAGAGGAGGTTTCCGCTTTAATGTGGCGCTTTCAGAGGGGAGAAACTATCCCACCGCGAGAGGGAGTCTCATGGTTGAGGCGTCTTGATGACAAGCTACGCGGGATTTACGCAGCTGTTACGTGTAGACGGACTTCGGATGTTGCACTTCCTCCTCCAGCACATCGTCTGCCACGTCCCTCTGTACAGCATTCAGAACCACGACCCTCTGTGCACCGTTCAGAACCACGACCCTCTGTGCACCGTGCAGAACCTCATCCTTCACAGCCAGGGAGCTCTTCCTGGCATGAGCCACCTCCTTCACAGCCAGGGAGCTCTTCCTGGCATGACCACCTCCTTCACAGCCAGGGAGCTCTTCCTGGCATGAGCCACCTCCTTCACAGCCAGGGAGCTCTTCCTCGCATCAGCCACCTCCTTCACAGCTAGGGAGCGCTTACTGGCATCAGCAGATGGAACTAGGTAACACTACTCACTACATTCTTTTGAACAGTGTAGTAATCGTTCTTGCATTCTCAGCAGTCACTGATGCTTACTGGTGGTGCTTCGTTCATGCATTTGTATCAATTTTACATGTTTTACTTTACCGCAGGCCGCAACCAGTCGCAACCGTTCATGCATTCAGAGCAGTCACCGATCCTTAGTGGTGGAGCTTCGTACTTTGAGGGCAACCGCGAGGATGATGACCAACCTACAAACATTTATGGCTTCTCACAGACAGTGTTTCACACTCCACCACCACCATCGACACAGGAGACACAGACCGTGACAGACGAGGTTAACTATGGTCGTGGTTATCACGAGCCTCATCCACCGCCTCAGCGCTTATCGCCTTCCAGTCCTCGCCCGAGGAAGACCCAGACTCGTCGTCGTCCCCCGCAGTGATATGCTTATCTATCTATGTATGACTCATTATCTATGTTAGTTTCAGACTATTCGCAGCTGTGTGTCAGTATTTATGTATGAGACATGCTTCATGTATGTGTTACTATCGCACTTGCTTCTATCTGATCAAGAGACATATATTGTTTTATGTATGCGAGAGACATATTAGTATTAATTCACATTCTTATTCCAGTTACATTTCCAAATAGACTACAACCGATAATTAAGATACAAGTACATCTGAATTAAACGGTGCGGCTGAACTTGTGCAATACATCTTACATACTACAAAATGAAATTCAGATAGAACATAATGCCCTATAATAATACAATACAAACTAATAATGCAAATATATATGAATGAAATGGTACAACGGGAATACATCTTACATACTACATGAAGTCATCATCATCATCCTCTGTTGATGCAGCCCTCTTGCCCTTCGACGATGCGGTCCTCCTGCCCTCCGTCGATGCAGAACTCTTGCCCTTGGTCGATACAGAACTCTTGCCCTTCGAGGATGCAGAACTCTTGCCTTTGGACGATGCAGAACTCTTGTCCTTCGACGATGTAGAACCCGGAAGCGGCGGCATGAAGATATCATCGTCGTCCTCGCTCTCCTCAGTCCATAAAAATGGATGCTTTTCTGGAGTCCTTCTGAAAGTTTCACTCTTCGGCTCCACCACCTTCTTCCACCTTTCATGCAAACTAAGAAGTTCTTTACGTACCTCCTCATAGGTCCTTTCAGGCCACCCAGACCTACATAATTCGTGAGCCAACTCATTCATTATGGTGTCACTACCAGTGAGTTCGTCCCATGGAAGTATCCTATTGTCCATCCTGAAATCGGTAGCTAGACTCAGCAGAGTGCTGCTCATCTCAGGGTGAAAACTATGATCGAATGGATAATGGGACATCTCGACTACACTACACTGGAATGCTTATCCACCTCCACCGGAAGGGGGTTTTATAGATACAGAGGAGAAAATAGCGGGAAAGAATAACTGCGGTATGGCAGGAAAATAAGGCGGGAAGGGGTTGGCAGGAAACGGGTGGCGGGAAGGGGTTGGCGGGAAACGGATGGCGGGAAGGGGATGGCGGGAAACGGATGGCGGGAAGGGGTTGGCGGGAAACGGGTGGCGAGAAAATACATTTCAGCCTAATGTATGAGCCATGCAACTTCGGCCTACACGAGACCAAAAAGTACTTTTTGGGCTAGGCTTGACCAAAAAGTACTTTTCGGCCTAGGCTTGACCAAAAAGTCTATTTCGGCCTAGACTTGACCGAAAAGTGCCTTTTCGGCCAGGACCCCACCACTCCGGCCAAGATATGGCCAAAAAGTCCACTTCGGCCTAATTGTGGCCGAAAAGTCCTATTTCGGCCAAGAGATGGCCGACAGGCTACTACTTTTGATTTTTATGAAAATCATGCTATAGTTTCCGAAAATGCTATAAAATATATCATAGTTTTGAAAAAAAATCTGACCAAGCAGAGTATACAATTTACCAAAGGCATTATGTATCCGAGGAAAGGCTCTCAGGCTTATTGAATAAGAAGGACGATGTCAGATAAAATCCAACAAAAGGATCTAGTGGTCCACACGGGATCTGACGTGAGCATCGGTACTCAACTAGAGGAAGAAGGATGCAAGGGGATCAGATTATAGAAACAACTGACTAACTCAAAGCTCAAATGCAAAGAATTATGATTTCCGATCAAGGGATCAAAAGCAAATGCTCTGATTAAGGATGGATAAGTTGCGTAGACTTAAGGGTACAATCGATGGCAATCCGATTGGTCGAGAACCAGCTCATGTTTAAAATGATGTCTGAGCCGGAAGGATAAATCCTGAGGATTGCAAGCATCCGCAGCATATTGACTCAACGGACTCAAAATGATAGTGACAAAGGATGCTAATGAGATTACTAGACTTATGGGATTAACCATAATGTAATCAAGCAAGAATTTCACAAGCCATAGGCTGCTGAGGATTTTCGGAAGATCGAATGGTATTTCGAAGATTGTGACATACATGAATCAACTGGGGATGAGTGGATACTCGGTAAGTGCGAGAAATTATTCGTAGGGGTGTTCAGGTGGCAAAGAACTACAAGGCAGTAGGCACAAAGTATTCTCGGGGTATCTTGTAATAACAAGATCGAATGGGAATAAAAGTAAGCACGACAGGTGTAAGTATTTATCCATAGGGATATTTCGGTGGTAAGGAATTGCAAAAGCAACAGGCACAAGGTCTCGAGAGAATATCGGAGGGTATCTTTGAAATCTTCTGGTGCAGCCGGTGATCATCTGGACTGAAGGGGCTCTCCGGGAGAAAGTATTTTCGAGAACCTAAAGTTAGATTTTAGTAAATTCATTAACCCGAGTAGGAGAGAGTCAGAGTACCGGAGTAAGGATCGAGGAGTAAAAGATTCTAATACCACCGCGACGTGGGCCCGTAAGGCACACAGCCATGTTAGTAAAAGTTTTTGTAATGACTAGACTCAATTTCGGCCAAGGAGTGTGGAAGGGGGATTCCTACAGGCAGTCGGCTCTGATACCAACTTGTGACGCCCTCGATTCAATCGTACACTAATCATACACGCAAACGTTTACGATCAAGATCAGGGACTCACGGGAAGATATCACAACACAACTCTACAAATAAAATAAGTCATACAAGCATCATATTACAAGCCAGGGGCCTCGAGGGCTCGAATACAAGAGCTCGATCATAGACGAGTCAGCGGAAGCAACCATATCTGAGTATAGACATAAGTTAAACAAGTTTGCCTTAAGAAGGCTAGCACAAACTGGGATACAGATCGAAAGAGGCGCAGGCCTCCTGCCTGGGATCCTCCTAAACTACTCCTGGTCGTCGTCAGTGGGCTGCACGTAGTAGTAGGCACCTCTCGAGTAGTAGTAGCCGTCGTCGACGGTGGCGTCTGGCTCCTGGGCTCCAACGTCTGGTCGCAGCAATCGAGTATAGAAAGGGGGAAAAGAGGGAGCAAAGCAACCGTGAGTACTCATCCAAAGTACTCGCAAGCAAGGAACTACACTACATATGTATGCATTGGTATCAAATGGAATAAGGGTATCATATGTGGACTGAACTGCAGAAAGCCGGAATAAGAGGGGGATAGCTAGTCCTTTCGAAGACTACGCTTCTGGTAACCTCCATCTTGCAGCAGGAGAAGAGAGTAGATGGTAAGTTGACCAAGTAACATCGCATAGCATAACCCTAACCGATGATCCTCCCCTCGTCGCCCTGTGAGAGAGCGACCACCGGTTGTATCTGGCACTTGGAAGGGTGTGTTTTATTAAGTATCCGGTTCTAGTTGTCATAAGGTCAAGGTACAACTCTGGGTCATCCTTTTACTGAGGGACACGGCTATTCGAATAGATTAACTTCCCTGCAGGGGTGCACCACATAACCCAACACGCTCAATCCCATTTGGCCGGACACACTTTCCTGGGTCATGCCCGGCCTCGGAAGATCAACATGTCGCAGCCCTACCTAGGCTCAACAGAGAGGTCAGCACGCCGGTCTAAAACCTATGGCGCAGGGGTTTGGACCCATCGCCCATTGCACACCTGCACGTTGCATACGCGGCCGATGAGCAGACCTAGCAACCTCCATTACAAAGGAAGTTGTGTTACGCGGTCCAACCCGGTGCACGCCGCTCAGTCGCTGACGTCACGAAGGCTTCGGCTGATACCACGACATCGAGTGCCCATAACTGTCCCCGCGTAGATGGTTAGTGCGTATAGGCCAGTAGCCAGACTCAGATCAAATACCAAGATCTCGTTAAGCGTGTTATGTATCCGCGAACGCCGACCAGGGCCAGGCCCACCTCTCTCCTAGGTGGTCTCAACCTGCCATGTCGCTCCGCCACAAAGTAATAGTCGGGGGCCGTCGGGAACCCAGGCCCACCTCTACCGGGATGGAGCCACCTGCCCCTTTAGCCCCCATCTCCGAACAGTATCATAAGTAATGTATCCGCATAAGTATATATCATATGCCCGTGATCACGGCCCAGTAGTATAGCATGGCAGACGGACAAGAGTGTGGGGCCACTGATGATAATCTATCATCCTATACTAAGCATTAGGATTGCAGGTAAAGGTAACAACAGTAGTAGCAAGGACAAGCTATGCATCAGGATAGGATTAACGGAAAGCAGTAACATGCTACACTACTCTAATGCAAGAAGTAGAGAGAAGAGTAGGCGATATCTGGTGATCAAAGGGGGGGCTTGCCTGGTTGCTCTGGCAAGAGAGAGGGGTCGTCAACACCGTAGTCGTACTGGGTAGCAGCGGTGTCGGTCTCGGTGTCTAGCGAGAGAAGAGGGGGGAAGAAACAATAAATATAATTCAAACAAATGCATGACGATGAATGACATGACGAAGCGTGATGCTAGGTGTGCCCTTACACGGTACGAGGTGGTACCGGTGAAGGGGGGAAACATCCGGGAAAGTATTCTCGGGGTTTCGCATTTTCGGACAGATGAACCGGAGGGGGAAAGTTGCATGTTTGCTATGCTAGGGATGTGTGGTGGACGAACGGGCTGCGTATCCGGATTCGTCTCGTTGCTCTGAGCAACTTTCATATATAAATTATTTTCATCCGAGTTACGGTTTATTTTATATGATTTTTTTAAATTTAAAACAATTTCTAGAATTTCTTATATATTTTTAATTAAAAAAATCAGTAGTTAAAAAACTGGGTGCACCCGGTGCAGTGCACGAGAGATGCACCAGACAGGTTGACCAGTGGGTACAGTCAACTGCTCAGTCAGCAGTTGACTGGTCAGTGTTGACTGGTCAACATGGTCAAGCGGGCCCGCATGTCATAGACTTATTTTTTACAGTTTATTCATTTATTTGATTTAGCAACGGGGCCTGGTGTCATAGACTACTTTTAGGAAGGGGGGTTAGCAATTAGGGATTAGTCCCTAATTAAACCGGGCTGGGCCCAGTGTGCAGCGGCCCAGCTGGACACATGCACTCGCACACGACGCCCTGGCCATGGCTGTGCCTGTGCACAGGAGGTGTCGGCGGCCAGGAGGCCCCAGCGCGGGTGGAAGGCGGCAGCCCCCCTGCGTGGGCGGGCGTGGGCGAGGTGCTTCGGCGGGCGCTCGTAGGAAGCGCCGGCAGCCTGAGCTAAAGCGGGGAGTGGCGGGCGCGATGAGCAGCGCCAGGTGCAGCCAGCGACGGGCGGTCCGGGCACAGGGTTGTGGGACAGGGCGCAGCGGCGCGAAAGGTGTGGCCGGGAACCAGCGGGGGAGGGGAGGGAACGCGCGGGCGGCCCGGCTGGGAAGCACGCCGGTGGTCGCGGTGCAGCAGTTGCAATACGCAGGCAGCAGCGGTACAGCGAGCGCGGGCAAACGAGGCACAAGCGCGATGCTGGAGCGGGGCTAGTGTCTGCACGCGGAGCTGGCTGGCGCGGGCTGGCGGCCTCCGACAAGCAGTGAGGCGCGGCCAGGAGATGGGTGGGCGCGAGGCAGGGGGGACGGAAACGGCGGCCGCGATGGCCAACAGCGGCGGAAGGGGCCAGAGCTCGTCGAGCTCATAGGCCCGAGCTCGAATGGGAGTAACTAGGGGTGCGGGCTGCACCGCAAGGGTGCTCTGAGCATGTCAGCCTGCTCAGACGGCCACGAGAGGGACAACAGCGTTGGCAGCAAGGGAGGCGGCGGCGAAAAGTTTCGATCGTAAGGCACGAAATTGACGGGAAAACGAAGGGGAAATCGAAGGGAGCTCACAACAGGGATGTAGGGCAAGTCAGTGTGCTCAGGGATGCGTCGGGGATGGACTGGAGTAGCGGCAAACGACGAAGGACGAAGACGAAGTACGCGGAGATGACCAAGTCGATGGCGAGCGTATGAGACGTCCCGGCTCGATTCAATGCTCGGGATAGACAGAGTCGAGGGTGGTGGTCCTCCTAGACATCTTCTCAGGCGACAGGGAGGCCGTTGGCCATGACGACGACAGCGGCCATGGAGGGCGCCGTTCGGTTGTATGTTGCGGAGGAAAGAACGGCGCGAGGGAGGAGAAGGGAGAGGGCTAGGGTTTGCTAGGGGGTCGGGGCAGCCTTGTATATGCCGGGGGTGTGATGGATGGCTGGCATGTTGCCGATCTGCGACGTGGTCGGGCACACAGCGACCACCCAGCCCCTGGTGAGCAGTAGGAAGAAGAAGGAGGTGGGGATGGTGGGCTGGGCCGTTTTGTTTAAATGGGCCATGGTGCCCAGTAGGTTTAGGTCTCTTGTTTTACTTTTTATTTTCCCTTTTCGTTTACCTTAGTTTTTGATTTATTATAGTCTTGTAAAATACTGTATTTAACTCCTAAATTAGTGTCATGCTCTAGCCCTCTGCCACAAAAAGGTTGGGCCCCCAAATAAAATAGTTTAACAATTTAATATTTATAGAAGGCATTATTTCAGTTGTTATAGCCAATGTTTTAGTTATTTTGGAGCATTTACATACTTTATAAAAATGTGGCTTCATCACCATAATTACCGATGCATTATATGTCACCTCTAGAACACTTTAGTTTTGATTTTTGAAAACTTTTATTGTTTGACTTTATTTTAAAATTTGAATTCGAACGGAATTTGAATCAAAGTGAGATTAGCAACAGTAATTGTGGTGACGTGGCATCATTAGTAGGGGATTACTGTAGCTTGATTATCCGGGCGTCACAGTACAGTCCTCTTCCGTTGACTCTCGTTTGTTGACCACACCGCACCGAACGTAGCGAGGCGGTGGACGACGGCGAGGCCCCAGACGGGAACGACTCGGAGATGGGCAAACATGGCAGTGGCGTCACAGATTGAGAGGAGGAGAAGGGTTATAACTGGTTCTGTTGCGGCGTGGGGCTGTAGTCTGTGGAGAATAACAGGAGGTGTCGAGGGGTGGAGGGGTAGCCTGGCCGGTGGTGGGGTAGCGCTTCGCAGCGATGCGTGCTAAGTAGAGCCGCTAGCCGCCGGAGGCCGGACCAAGCGGCCCCGGCGACGCTGGAGGAAGAAAACAAGAGATTGAAGGTGCATGCCGGCCGTTCGATATAAATCCAACGGCTGTGGATGACACAATCATTTGTTGACCAAGTTGACAACCCCCTGCGTAGGCTTCGACCTATTGGCCCACATGTCAGCCTGCAGAAATGTGGCATATATTTAACCCATATTTTCTAGAATGTACAGCCCATTTGTTGGACTGGGTGAACAAATAATTTTGCGTCAATCAGGCCCATTTATATTTTCTAAGAAATCCCAGCCCATTTGCACTTCCTTGAAATACACGTATTAGGTGGGCTCGTTATATATATAATGTTATGTTAGAAGGAGCAATTAATATCAAAGAATAAACCGGAGAGGCACATTATATATATATATAATTAAGAAATTAGCGAGTTATTGCTCAAAATAAAAATGAGCGCGTTATTATTAAATTGGTCCTTAAAATCTCCGCAAGCTTTTGTATGCAATCACCAGGATTTTCCTTGCTTGTGAGTCAAAAACAACCCGGATTTTCCTTGCCAACTTCCGTTAAACATTTACTTTTATAAGTTAATAACACGTGGGATGTTTTTATAATGTATATATAAGTCTCTATAAAATATACGATAATAGTAATAATATAAATCTTTCCCTAATAATAAAGCACGGATTGACTCTTTGGGTTCACCGTCACAATACGCTTCTTTCCGTGAATTTACGCTTTCAGTTTTTTTCCGTTAGTTTTGATCGACAGTCCGTCCAATTGCTGCGAGGCGGTACTAAAAACTTTGTCCATCCAGTTGGTCCACGTCCACATTCTCTTATTGGGCCTGCACGCATGTTTCGGCATGCATGCATGCACGCTTCTGTATCTTACCTGATTTTCACACATGTACTCGGAGTAATCCCACCTTGATTGCTTACATGAAAGTCTGCCAGTTTATATACCTAGGAAAATTGCATATCAACAACGAGCCTCTTGAATCAACAAACACAGAATGAGAACGAAGGGAAATTGTACAACAAAACTGCAGTCCGGCGCGAAGCTGTTCAGTCCGGCGCTCGCCGGGGTGAGGAAGCAGAGGCGCAGCGCGCAGATGCCTGCGACGCAGCCTGTTCCACATGCTGGCCACCTCTACACCACGCACGACATGGACACGAGCATGGCGGCAGGGTGGCTTGAGGCTCGTGGTGGACCGGATCCAGCGAGGGGAAGGTCAGATCCGTCGGCTTGGAGAGGGAGGTGTGGAGGAGCACGCGGGACAGAGGGCGGAGGAGGATGGAGGCGGAATGCTGAGGTCGGGCTGTAGAATCGGAGTGGAGGAGCCACGGAGAGGCCCGGGAGCCACCACGGCAGCCACGAGAGCGAGATGGGCCTGGCCATGCTCGGCGGTCGTCAGCCGACTCCGTGTTTCTCTGCTGATGATCCCTGACCACCTGTTTCTCGGGGTCGGCTACATGCTGTTATCTCAGTTTGCTTGGTAGTTTCATTCTTGCTTAATATTAGACCTATCCATGTAGATGCAGATGGACATTGGAGGTACAGTGTTGGCACTGACGACTTGGATAAAAATATTTTTGTATGCACTCCGAGTGGGTCAGTCTATATACACTTAAATTTTCACATTCAGTTTCCTTCAGTTAGACGACAACAAGGGATAATGCACTCCTTTTTCTGAAAAAATATCATAAGGGACATCTTTTGGAAGAATGACGAGCCATGTTGGCCGTAGCTGGAGTGAAAGAATTACAACTTTTTTGTGCCAAATAATCAAATATATCACTGGTTCAGGAAAAAAACGAAACCATGAGAAATGTTGTTGTTGGATGTCAGTGCGCATCATATATCCTCTTGGCCATGCCGGTCATAACAGCAACAACTTTCTTCAGGCTGGTGATGCTCATATTGTCAATCATTCTCACCGTGGTGCCTAAGATAAAAACTCCTAAGGCAGTTTGGTAATTTATGATGTTATTACACCGGAACACATGTAATGACAGACCCGGTAAAGAAGAATAGAACGTAAGTGTGTGCCATATTTTTTTCCCGTTGCAACACACGGGCCCTTTTGCTAGTATATATAATGTGGTTAGAAGGGAAAACATAAATTGGACACAACATTACTTTTATAAGAGACCTGCATTTTATACCCCACAGTAGGCATACTAACAAGTTCACACACAAATATAACAGAAAAGGTAAACATTCATATCAAACTCAGGTTCACAGGACACATTCATATTCATAGCCAACATTCACTATCAACAACTCAAAAGATTCATATATACACAAGCTCAGCATATCTATGCATCCAAATGATTGATAGATCACGCGATAATATTCATACATAATTCACAAAAAGATTCAGATATACACATGTTCAGTATGTTTATGCATCCAAATGATTGAGATCACAGCCAATATGATCCACGGACGAACTTTAATTACCTAGGGTACAGACTGGTAAATGGTGTTCAATCGGAGGTACTTCTTGCTAAAATTAGTTCTTGTATGAGTAAACTTTCGAGTACATAAGAGGCAGCACAGACAATCTGAACTTTGCTTGTAGGTTTATCCTCAAATAGTGGCCTCGTGCCGAGGGAGGTTTGAGCAACTTGGCCACTACTTTCATCCAACTAGTTTACTGGCTCATCTTGGTCCTGTATCTCGCCAAAATTCTACATTGCAGACGAGAAAGGAGGCGGTTGAGAAAATGAACCACCCAAATTTTTTGTGCAGTTCAACTAAAATGGAGCATCCTTGGCGTGCAGACTGATTAAGTACCAGATGAATATACGCGTCAACCAACTTGTCTAGAATCTTTAGACTCCATGCCATATAGTTCGCTACCATATGTGACGATAACCAAAAGGCACAAGTTGGGACCAAAGACTGGACTGCATTTTTCTAGGCTATGCACCAAGCAATATTTTTGGCGTTCACTCTCCTAATACTTGGAGTTTGACAATTGGCTGACGCCGGTTGATACTCAAATGAATATAGGCACTTCTTCTCAACATCGATGCTTGTCTGAGTGAACTTTGGAGTACATAGCAGCAGCAGAAGTACCTGTCCATCTAATCATTTTGTGCAGTTCTACTGAAATCACCTGATGTAATGATTTGCCTGCGAGTTCAGGCTCCAAATTACTCCTTTATGAAATCGGCAAACAGTAGCACAATACCAAATTACCAATACATATGACAGGCACAATAATCAGGATAAAGACCAGTACCGACCTGTGTGAGGTAGCATATCAATTACTATTTCCTTTGACTGGAAGCCGACATAAGCCAAGGGACTGACAGCAAAGGAAGAAAGCAAGCGGAGATTAGCGACTGACAGGAAAGGACGGAAGCTATCGAGGCAATGAAGCACCCAAAGTTTTTGTGCAGTTCCACCAAAATCGAGCATCCCTATTGGCACATATATTGAGAGAGTGAGCTTACTGTAATAGTGGGACTAGTTGATGAAACATACACTAAGAAAAAGAATCACCCTCATTATCTTAATGGGTAAAGTTAGCAACATAGTAGTCTTGCTTAAAGAGAGGTATTAGTTTATTTAATCAGTGCCAATTAGATCAACTCAACACTCAAAGCATTGCCATTTATCATAGGTTGCAAAACTTTAACGTGCAAAGATAACGGAGTTTCTCATGACAGTAGCACGATACAAATAGAGATGACATCAAACTAATATGGATGAAGGCCTTAGGCCCATACCAACCTGAGAAAAAAAGCTTATTCATGTAGTGCCATAAGAGATGATAAAGCACTCACTGGAATAACACAATAGTATATATTTTTGTTCACTTCAAATTTATGGTTGAAATCACTCTTGTTTACCAGTGCTGAGATTATATCGAAAGATTATCAAGAACTTCCAGCATAGTTAAAGCACTGGCTCGGATACAGTTCATTGTATTGTCTTGTGTAGTTCCACTAAAATGTATGATTTGCACAACATGATCCCTATTTGCACAAGTAGGAACAAGGTGAAACCTTCATTAGCTTAGTGAGAAAGGATAGGAAGACATTAGCATATTACTCAAACAGTAGCATCAAATTCATGACGGACAATACGCAAAACATTGCCTCATTGAACCAATGGCAATAAATTGACATGCAAAACAATAGCACTATCATGTCATGACACTAATAATATTCCCTCCCTGCTCCACCACATGATTCACCTCCATAGACAAACATACACACATACATGATTCAGCATAGGGTCCTACTAAAGATTTGTTTAACTCCAACAGGAAAATTAGGCAGTAATAAATTAGTGGTACTTAAGTACTCCTAATTAATTAAGTGAGACAGCAGAAGTGGAAGGGCTCCCTGGAGGATCATCTCACATGTAAGGTAGTCGTTACCGGAGCCCTTGAATGGCCTCGACTGAGGCCTCTGGCTTCAGCAAGATCGCCTTGGCACTGTTTATTCTTCTTCTTCCTCTTCATGCTTTGTTTCTCTTTCTCCTCACCAGTTTGTGAAACCAAGTACATGATTGGCCTTCTAATTCAGAATTGGTTTTGTCAATGAGGGAGTATAAGTGTACTAGTAAAAAACAGCATTATTTTCTCATGGCAGTCAGAAAATAGAGATGAACACATGCATTAAATGTCATTCTTACCTAAAGGAAGGTTATGGCGCAAATATGGATGATGAGGATTGGAACACAGATCTCCCTTTGTGTAGTTCCACCAAAATGAACCAACTGTTCCGTTCTGACATTCCAGTTAAACAGCACAAAAGTCACTTCTTTTAAGAAGAGTTTTGTGCAGTGCACCAAAAGGTCACAACAGCAACCAGGTGAATTGGATATCCCTGTTTGCACAAAAAGGCACAGAGGAAACAGTCAGAGTCTCAAACAATTACAGGAAAAAACATTTGGCTAAACTTGTCATGGCTTATAACAGTGGCATGGCTTCATTTTTACCAGGGACATTAGATTACGAACAGTGGGTGCACCAGCAGTCCAGCACCATGTACGTAAACAGGGGCATAAAGTGGTGATTCATAGTTTGTTGCCCCGAGAAACAAACATCCAAGAAACATATCTGGGTTGGTCCCATTTTTGTTCACTCTAGCCACCTACTCCTATGTGTGGATAGCAAATCTAGTCCTGGTCATACCACTGTGTACAGCGTTACCCCTATATTTCCCTTTTCGACCAAGAGACCGGTTGGATGACCAGTCTGTACTACTTTCACCCCCTTTCCTTCATGTTTGTACCAAGTCTGATGTACATACTAAATTCCCCCACCACCACTTTATTTCTTGTTTAAACCAAGTACTCCCTCCGTCCAGAATTACTTGTCATCAAAATGGATGTGTCTAGAACTAAAATACATATAGATACATCCATTTCAATGACAAGTATTTTCGGACGGAGGGAGTACAAGATTCGACTCCATGAAGTAGATTTACCTCTAACAATAGAAGAAAAAAATATGTGAAGTTGGACCATCCGATCGAGAGGGGCTGGGAGGTAGAAAATGATGCACATGTAGCGACGTAGCAAGCTGGGGAAGTAGAGCTAAGGCGGTTTGGAACGAAGATATACCTGAAGGTCGTCGGGATGTGGATAGGTGGGCGGTGGGAGGCCGGATCCGCTCACAGGCAACGACGAAGGGATCGGAGGACCTCCCGCACCGGCGCTCGGCCAGAGATAATGGTGCGGCCGGCAGTGGGTCTCCTCCCTCGGTGTCGACGACGGCCTAAACACTGCCCCTCCTCCCCTTCACCGGCGGAGGGGGATACGTCCGGATCTGTAACCAGTGGTGAGGATAGAAAGCCAGTGTTTTTTGAAGGGAGAAAGACAATGTTACTACCCCTATCTTGTTTAGATCTGGAGAGGATGAGAGTGTGTGAATAGAGCAACCCTAGCAAGCAAGCGCGGAGGCTCCGGCCTATATATACGTAGTGGGGTAGTTTTCCTTTTTCACTCCATCAAAACAATCGTTTAAAATTGTGTACTACTACATGCGAGGTCGCGGTTTTTTTAGTTGTTGATTGTTTTTTGAGATAGCTACTCGCTTGTTCCAAGTGGTGTTACGGTGTGCCAGGTCGCACTTTGTATCGTTCAAGTCTGGTACTACAAGTCCCTCCATTAAATGAACAACCACCCCCTCGTAAAAATTGTGAACAAGCCCACGGCTAAAATTAGCGGAAACGTGGGTTGCCCCAACATGCATTATTATTTATATTTTCTACTCCCTCCGTTCCTAAATATAAGTCTTTTTTATTAGCCACACCTAAGACAAGAATTTTTTTATTAGCAGTGAACCCCACATGTCATAGACACAAAAATTGTGGCAAGATTCCCTTAGGCAAGCCAAAGTGTGTCTAACAATTTGAGCAACTCAGGTTAGGCAAGTGTGGGAAAAATAATGTGGCAACATAAGACAAACATAGTCACAATCCAAACAGCCCCGTAATTTTTTTGTGACATGCATGAAAATTTGGTTAGTTAAATTTATAGTCGAAATTTGGCAAGGTGCATTAAATCAACACATGCAAGTATCAAAAGGAAAGTCACGGCATGCATGCATGCGTTGTACTCCCTCCGTTTCCAAATATAAGTCTTTTTAGAGATTGCAACAAGTGACTACATACGAAGCAGAATATGTCTACTCCTACATACGAAGTAGCCCATTTGAAATGTGTAAAACGACTTATATCGAGTGAAGTGCTTTGATGTGTCGCGTCAACTCGTACAAGACCGAGAAATTTGATTACTACAACGCCCTCTCCCTCGCGGACTGAGCTCCGGCGCCTTAACTGCACCTGCCTTTGGCTGCATGACAGGAGGGCCAACCACCTGTTGGGCCCACCTGTCATAGACGCAAAGGCAGGAGCAGTAAGTAGAAGCTTTCGCTACACGCTATCCCTCCCGCACGAGGTGGATGGACATGCAGCAGTGGATTCGATACTGTAGAAGTAGGGGTAACATCATTGTTCGTCTTCTCGAAGAGGCGAAGAGCCAAGCGCAACCCGAACGTGGCAGTTGCGAACGCTCGCGTGGTGCGGTTCCTTGGAGTACTAGCCAGGCTCTTGCATGAGACAAAATTGCTATTGTTTAACAATTAAACTCCATTATCCATTGGTTGATACTCATTCTGCATAGGTCCACATGCTTAGCACCGTTTCCTCCTGGGGTCACCAATGTTTATTTGCTAATTAATAGCATTGCATGCAATGAACTAGCCATTGCAAGTCATTAAAAGCATTCACACCTCTCATCTCTTATTGGTTGATATGTCAAGAAACAAGAAACAAGGTAGAAGTTAATGCACCTCGCCTAAGTGTTTTGGGACTATTTGGTTTTCGTAAGATGACTTACACACCTAGACGGAGGGAGTAGTATAGCCCTGTAAACCAGAAAGGAGTATTTGCCTTTCTAGAGATTTCAACAAGTGACTAGACTACACCGTGTGCAGTACTCCCTCCCTTCCAGTTTATAGGGCTCAAATCTCAAATCTCATGAACCAAGGCATTTTGTGATTGGAGGAATGTATCTCGTACTTTACAAAACTACTCTAATTAAACTCATGCATTAATTACGTAGTTCTCTCATTTTCCTCTCCGCCTTGGTTGCGGTGCACAATATTGAGCACTCCTATATGACTAGCCTCTCTATCTACATGCGGGACATTTCAAAGCATCCGGGCCCGTGTGCCATCCACCAAATCAAAGCGAGGTGCTACAGTCGAGACTCACCTGTCACCCCGGTGTGGCCGTCATGACCCGTCATATCACAAAACCCACACCTTTACTAGCAGTGGTAAGGTGGCCTCCAAGTTGGACTAGATGAAGCAACCATCATTTCACTGGAACGCTCGTTCAAGCCCTTTCTTCCCT
Source organism: Triticum urartu (assembly GCF_003073215.2). Classification (NCBI taxonomy): domain Eukaryota; kingdom Viridiplantae; phylum Streptophyta; class Magnoliopsida; order Poales; family Poaceae; genus Triticum; species Triticum urartu. Next base: position 420,102,561 of record NC_053026.1, on the reverse strand, counting down.
TTCTTGAAGAAAACCTCACTCCAGGCTACTCACTTCTGCCATTTTTCTTCTGTACCGACGAAGGAAAGGTGGGAGAATCAGTTATGCTGCTATATTTTCATTCCAAGAATATTCTTTTTGCGAAGCACCGACCAATTCTCACATCCTATTCTTTTCCTGTTTTCATTGCGATTGTGGCTTCCTTTCGATTGCTTTTTGTTTGTCAGTTCATTGATGGATCCTGGAGCACTAGGCAAAGAGTTGCCGGTGGACAACCCACTGGAGACAGCGATCTCTAGGAAGCAAGCACAGACAAACGAGTTGACCATGTTGGCGGGCCAACCCATGGAGACGAAGAACTCCAAGAAACAAGCACTGGCCAAAGTGTTGAGGACGTTGGCAGACGAACTCCTCAAAGGAAGTTGGAAGAATAGCAAGGGCCCCACCGTGCCTACCCCAGGAACTCTGATTGCCACCTATCTGAGGCTCAAGACCGAGTTTGAGGAGATAGTCGCCGTTGAGAAGCAGTATTCCCCTGGCAAGGTGATGGCCCCCATCGAGGACGAGGAGATGGCCCTCGGAGGGATGAGATCCCCTGGTGAGCTGCACAAGGTAAAAAATAATGGCTTATTACCATAGTTGTGGTTTTTGATTATTTGCAATGTGCTTGCTAATATGTTAGGGTTGTGCAGGTGCCGGTGGATGTCCTTGATGATTCCGATGTCGTGGCCCGTCCTGTTGGCATCGCCCCAGAGATCGATTCCGATGGCGCTGTCCATCCTGTGGACATTTCCCTAGAGATCGATTCCGATGTCGCGGTCAGTCCTGTGGACATCGCCCCAGAAATCGATTCCCATGCCGCTGTCCGTGCTGTGGTCATTGCCCGAGAGATCGATGACAAGAAATAGTTGGTCGTGCTAATCCTTCAGGGTAGTTTGCATTGCGCGGTGTTTAATTACCAGAACGATGTGTGTTATCAAACCATCTTGGGTCTAGTGCACTGTCTTGTGTGGGAGGATCTTGCTACTTTTGTTTGATAGTGAATCATGCGATGAATCATGCGAGCCCTCTCCGAGTTATGGAAATAGATGTATCCTCACCAGCTTTTGATGTAATATATGGCATGCTTAGATGTAAGTTTGAACTGTTTATCATATCAGCATGGCTTGTTTGATGATTCTTGGTGTTAGTAGGCTAGCTACTGTGCGAGCTATAGTACTTGCAAAACACTCACCGAAGAGAAACGTTGGGGCTGATGAGCTCGTGGTACGCTTATACTTATCCCTCGTCGATCGACCAATAGCCCTAGCTCCTAAAATTGTAGGCTTAGCGATCGACCAGACAATAGTCGACATACATTCAGGCCTCATTTGGTTCATAGGGTAGGAACATCGTAGCAAAAGTACAGAGAACGTGCAACACAAAATCATAGCAGTGCAGAGACGTACTCCCTCCGTTCCAAAATAGATGACCTAGGCGGGCTAGTTTGGCCTAGTGGGTTTCAGTGATATGACGTGGTACAGTGTCGTCCAGTCTTCGCGTGTGGTAGCAGTATTGCGGGTACAGTAAGTTTTCTTGAAGAAGCGGAATTCAATGAAGTCATGATGGTTCCTTCGTCCGAACAACTTACAGTGGGAAAGGTTGGGCCTGCGATATGACCGGGGTAGACCAGGATAATTTTGTGCATGGCAGGTGGACCAGGATGGTCGACGTCCCACATGTCGGCGAATGAAAGTATTCTTTTCGATATAGAGGACGAGCAATGAGTATTCATTGTTTATTTTTGATGAAAGCTATTGTCTCCACTGTTACGACGGAGGAGTGTGAAACACGGCAGCCCAGTGAACTTGGCATGTGCACCACTCCCTCCTTCCTCATGTAATGCCCAGGTTACAGCTTTTTCTCACTTTATCTCTATCTATTTCATCTCAAATGTTTTTACCTTTCTTTTTTTAAGACACAATTGTTTTTTATGCCTTTTTTAGAATTGTTTTTTATACCTAGGAGCACGTGTAGAGACAGGCTCTTGCAGAGCCCACTCCTTGACTTCGTCAATGCCTCTCTCTCCTCCACATAAGGAGTACTACTTGCTATGCATGCATGCGGCGGGCAGCTAGCATCTTGAGGGGCCAGGGCGGTGAGAGCGGACTCCGGAAGCGGTCCGGACTCCAGCATGGCCCACCTCACATTATCACCATATATTTCTTGGAGTCCATGCGCGGCGGGCGGGCGATCTCTTCTCCCTCCCACGTTTCTCTCTTCTCAGCCGACGCCCGCCGAGCGATTAGATTTCGGCTATCGACGGTTTATTCAATTACGGTCCCACATGTCAGTGAAATTGCAAGACAACGTGTGTCCCCTCAGGTGAGCGGCGTGCGAGCCAGACTGTCCGGGTTGCGATGCGTACGAGTTGTAAGTGTGCCGCCTTTTCCTTTAGAACTTGCGAAGCGTAACATTTTCGCGCGATCGATCGATAGAAATCCAGAACAAAATGACGAGGGCGGTGCTTTCTCGCTCATTAGGCGGGCTAGTTCGAGTGATATGATGTGCTCCAGTGCCATCCACTTGCTCCATTTTTATGTAAGCAAGAGTTTACACTCTTACGCGGGAAGAGTGCGAAACACCGCGGATCTGATTTTGATCGAGGGATAAATGTTCCCTGCCAAATAATGGAGGATTGTTAGCGATTATAGCATGATAGTTAGGGCATCTCCAGCGCTGGCCCACAAATTTACACCGGGATCTGTCCGAGGACACTGATGGATGCCATCTGATGCTGCCCGCATACCTTTCGACAACTATATGAACTAACCAGACGAAATTTGTGCAAACAAAGCAAATTTCAAATTAACCGGATGAAATTTATTACATTTTGAAAACTTTTCCTACAAACTGGACGAAATTCATTACATATTTCGCACAAACCGTACTAAAACCTACTGTAAACCTAATCTAAACGATTGCCGACGCCCGACCACCATGTCCGGCCATGAACCCGAGAAAGCCAGCCATTGCCTTTGCCTCCTCCTCATCCGCCTCGATAACCTCCTCCTCCGGAGCACAAGGTTATGAAGATTTCCGCCTCCACGTCGCTGTCAAGCGGCTAATCGGCCGCCGATGTTTACCCCACCAAGCTTGGCGTCGACTGAGTGGAGTAGCGGTGGCCTTCCCGGGACCAGAGTGGCGGCAACCTACCGTGTACTACTCTTCCTCGTTGCCGGCTGCGCCCACGCACGCGCGCTGGCTTCGTGGCCGTGGTGGCGGAGGGCGGCCGGGGGGTGGTGGCAATCTCCTTCGTTTGCTCCTGCGACAGTACGTCGAAGAGAGCTTTGGAGCGCGCCCGGAGCGGAGCCGCCGATGTTCCTCGTCTGCTCCTGCGACAGTACGTCCAAGAGAGCTTCGGAGCGCCAGGAGGCCATGGTTGAAGTGGTGCCGACAGAAGGAAGGGACCGGAGGAGAATAAGTGTGGGTCTTTGGCTATGGCTGGGAGCTGGGGCTCAAGTTAATATAGCGGGCGAATGGCAATGAGCCGCGGCAGACGGATGGACAAGTGGCGCCGGAGTAGGTTCGTCGGGCGTGAATGCGGATGCTACTTCAGTGACTTAACTGCAGATGCGTTTGGGTTACTGACATGTGGGCCAAAGGGGCATCTGGCCCACATGTCAGTGACACACCAATTGCACCTGCAGTTAAGTCCGTTGAATGCGGCATTGACATTCTGGAGAGACGGTGACCGTTTCAGGCGGGAAGCGCGCGTTAGCGATGCAAGGGGTTTCGGTGTGCAGTGGCACTAAGATCGGTCACTCACGATAGTACATACTCCGTACCATACTACCATAGTACCCACTCTAGCTTAGGCTGTTTTATAGATTATCGTTGTGATGGACGATATACATGAGCAAGGCGGTCCGAGTATGATCGTTGGTGTTGAGCCAGGTGAATACATGCTCGGCGTTCGCGTAGGCCTCCATCAAACGTCTAAACAGTAACGTCAGGCACCGCCGGGGCGCGCAGGTGATGGGCTCGCCGTTTGCGTTGCGCCATGAGCAAGACTTTGATTTAGAGGGCGACGTGCATGCATTAGCATGCTTTGACAGCATGAGCGTGAGTGTCTGACGCGAAGTATTTCATTTTCATTTGGCTTACGAGGGTGCATTGCAGCGACGCGTCCGTGGTTTGATTCCCCACATACGCATAATTTTGGTTTTTACAGTATTTCTTTCTCCATTGACAGGTAGGCCCGCGTAGATAGATAAAGAACACGAGCTGATGAGGCGCATGCGGACTGTTTGACTGGTCAACCAGACAAATACGGAGCTATACGCTGAGCCAGTGACCGTATAATCACCATATCTCGTATACAATGATCAAAGTGAGCTATCAAGACAAGTTCGATGACCGCCAATGCATTTTACTCGGTAATAAATGACCAGGATTGAAGGGGAATCCAAATTTGCTTCGTCTTCTGTCCTTGAGCTCTTGACAAACCAATGCACTATACGATTGTCCGGCCACTCCACCCAGAGCTCTCACCAAGCGTCGTTCATGCCACCGCGCCGCACACTAACCGGTAAGGCGGCGATGGCATCCCGCCACGCCGAGTTCCTCGCCGCCCACGACCGCACACAAAATGGTAGGGAAGCGATGGCATCCCGCCGTGCCGAGTTCATCGCCGCTCGCGACCTCACAACTATGTGGGAGGAATTTGAAGATGCCAAGGCCGAATGGGCGGTAGAGCAAGAGGCGGCCAAAGCCGCATAGAGGGAGCGGAAAAGTCAGAAAGCACTCAAGAAAAGAGAGGCCCGCCACCGCAAGAAAGAAAAGGACGCACGTGCTACTGCGGAGAGGTCGGCGGAGATCCAAGCACAGTGGGGTGTCGCCGACAAAGCCGGGAAGGAGAACAACGTCGTCTGGCCAGCATGTGAGAAGCAATAGTACTAGTAGTTAGCGTGTGTGTCTGTGTCTGAGTACGAGCATGTACCAATACTACTAGTTAGTACTGTAGTTTTTAGAGCAAATTACCAGTACATTAGCCTAGACTAAATGGAAAAATTCCTATCATAAGCATCAAATGGCATCTCTTTCTCTATAGGAATTGAGATGCATGTCATCTCACTTCCTATGATTTTCATATTCCTATCCTATGAACGAAAGGAGGCCTCTGTTGGAGTAACTACTGTAGCTAGCAGTACTGCTGGTATAGTAGTTTTCTTCAAGAAGCGGAATTCAACGAAGTCATGATGGTTCCTTCGTCCGAGCAACTTCAAAGTGGGAAGTGGGCCTGTGATTTGATGGCTCATTAGTCATTGTTACTGCGGCATGACGACCTGGGTGACTCTCCCTTGGAGTTCTGCGTGCATGGCAAGTGGACCAGGATGGTCGACGTCCCACATGTTGGCGAACGGAAGTATTCTTTCCGATATCAAGAGCAAGGAAACCGCGTGGTATAGTATCACTGCTGATTGGTTCGCAAAAAAATAGTATCACTTCCGATTTATAATTATTTTTTATTTCTGATGAATGCTAGCATTTCAACTCTTACGACGAAGGGTGCCAAACACGGCATGTGCTGGATGTCCCACACGTCAGTGAAAGGAGTGAGACATGAACAGCGTGGTAGAGCCCAGCGTAAAAAAACAGCATGGTAGAGCATCTCCACTTCTTCCACTTCTGGGTTGGAGACCACACGTAGTAGTACTTAGTGGTATGAACGATACAAAGTGCGACCTGGAGAGAAAGACATGTCTAGTTGGAAGGTCTCGGGGCATACACGTAAACAAATATAAAAGTTAATATGTGCCTCCAACTAATATAGTAGTAGTAGAGTACTTAGGCACATACTCCATAACATCACCGTGCATTGCACGTACAACATTTAGTGGTAGTACGTAGTAAGAGACAAATGCCGCCCAAGAGCTCCCTTATCGACCTACTTTTGGGTGTTTGGTAGAGTGTATGGAGGGTGCATGAGTCCACACTAGTTTAGCACAAATACGCTAGAAGCATGCATGAAGAGGGGTGTTGAGTTGAGCATGCATGAAGAGGGAACAACTATGTTGAGACGAGAACGCAACCAAACACACCCTATATGCCACACATGTTCATGCCATTTGTGCCTTTCTACTTCACTTACTGCGCTACATTACTCAGGTTCGTACACCCACTCCTGGGTACATGTCCGTCTCGTAGTTCCAGTCCCACGTGTTCTTCATATAGATGGAACGATCCTTGCATAACACGTGCACCTTGATGCTAGATGTCTCGCGTGTTGGCAAAAGGATGAACAAAGCTCACGTAAAAAAAAAGAGTGGAAGAACATAGATTCCGGACGACCGAGAAGGAGCAAGGAACCTCGTGGTGGAGCGTCTACACTCATAATATTTAATATTATTCAGCGATATAAAATTAACCAATCATCTCCACAGTGGACTGGAACAGTACGAAACACGACAGCCCAGTGTAGTTACATCATACTAGTACATGGCTAACCCACGCTATCACCATGTTTCTTGGCTTCCGTGCGACACCTATCTCTAGTAATCCAGTAGCCCGTATCGCTTCTCCCTCCTCGTCTCTATCAAAGTGCGGCGGGCTGGCGTTTCTGCCGTCTATTGAGGTCGGTTAACTATCACATGTTAGCGACATGCCAAGAGCATTCTAAAAAAATCCTTTCACGTTCCGTTTTCAAAAAGAAAAAAAATCATTTCACGTACGAATTTGCCTGTATGCTTTGAGCAACTTGCATGTCCTATACTGCTCCTGTTTGATACTCTAACTTAGCTAGAGGTTAGACTAACACATGACTAACCCTAAACTAACTGTAGCCAAAGAGGTGTTTGGGTGACAGGGTTAGATTAACAATAAATGCACTTCATGGAGAGAGAAAAGTGATTTTTCAGTGGTCCCAATGAGAACTATCTCCAGTTAGCACCTCTTGGGTGGGATAGTTTTTTTGGTGGGTTCGGTGCAACTTGCTCCAATTTAAACCATCATGCTTGGATACTTTAGGGCTATTTGAGGCCCAACTAGCTCAAACTAACTCTAACCCATGGATCCAAACAGGGCCTATGGCCAGTCTCGACGTGGAGCAGTCCCGTGCACCGGGAAGCGGCGCTCTCTCGGCCGTCGCGCCACTTCAAAGCCGGCGCCAGTGAGTGGTCACCTCCGCTCTGGCCGGGCATTAATGCAGCACTGACGCTCCAGGGCGACGCTGACCGTTTCACGCAGGAAGCGCGCGCTGGCAAGGGAGTATAGGTTTTGAACCGTTTCAGGTGTAGTACTGGTAGTTTGCAAAACTACTCAATTATTGCACTCGGTTTCCTAAGAAATTGTGGTAAAAAACGTTACTCCACAGCCCGCTTCCCTTCTCCTTCCTCTTCCACCGCCCGCACACGTCCGCGGGAAGCGACCGTTCAACCCTTATATAGGAGTGCTAGCACAAAAAGATGCATGCATGACCACTAAAATTTCCATATTAAAGCGCCGCTCCAGCGGGAGTATGGCGTATGTTGTTACCTTCGGCCGGCCCATGGCTACCGGGCGACGGTGACTAGAGAAGAGGCGGCGGGAGGGGAATGAATTCAGCTACTGTTTGGGTTCGCCTTCTGGCTTAAATAAATGCGCAGCATCACGTGTACCCGCGGGTGCACAAATTGTAACATACTTGTCTGCTTAAGTGGGCGTCACGTAACTGGTGTGTGTGATAGAGAGATTCTGAGAGACAGAGTGCGTGTGTGCGACTCTACTCTTCGGATATGTACTCAACCTTTTGCATCAGGATATAAGTATAATGGTATTTACTTTAGCTAGTGATTTACGTGGCCATGTTAACGTGGTTGTGTCAAAAAAATGTCACTTCCTACTCGTGATTTGCGTTATATAATTACAAGCAAGATTCTTGTGCATTGCAGGGAACATCAATATGCATTTTTTTTACATAACACCTGTTGTGATTGACCCATGCAGGAGTAATCCCATGTGTAAAAACTAATGATATCTCAAGAATTTTATCGGAAAACTGGTATCTTGAGAATGTCATCAAAAAATGAAATATGAGAGATAAGGCGAGGAGGAGTGGAGTGATGACCCACAAGTATAGGGGATCTATCGTAGTCCTTTCGATAAGTAAGAGTGTCGAACCCAACAAGGAGCAAAAGGAAATGAAAAGCGGTTTTCAGTAAGGTATTCTTTGCAAGTACTGAAATAAGTGGTAACAGATAGTTTTGTGATATGATAAATTGTAACGAGCAACAAGTAACAAAAGTAAATAAAGTGCAGCAAGGTGGCCCAATCCTTTTGTAGCAAAGGACAAGCCAGAACAAACTCTTATAATAGGAAAAGCGCTCCCGAGGACACATGGGAATATCGTCAAGCTAGTTTTCATCACGTTCATATGATTCGTGTTCGATACTTTGATAATTTGATATGTGGGTGGACCGGTGCTTGGGTGCTGTTCTTACTTGAACAAGCATCTCACTTATGATTAACCTCTATTGCAAGCATCCGCAACTACAACAAAAGTATTAAGGTAAACCTAACCATAGCATGAAACATATGGATCCAAATCAGCCCCTTACGAAGCAACGCATAAACTAGGGTTTAAGCTTCTGTCACTCTAGCAACCCATTATCTACTTATTACTTCCCAATGCCTTCCTCTAGGCCCAAATAATGGTGAAGTGTTATGTAGTCGACGTTCACATAACACCACTAGAGGCTATACAACATACATCTTATCAAAATATCAAACGAATACCAAATTCGCATGACTACTCATAGCAAGACTTCTCCCTTGTCCTCAGGAACGAATGTAATTACTCACAAAGCATATTCATGTTCATAATCAGAGGGGTAATAATATGCATATAGGATCTGAACATATGATCTTCCACCAATTAAACCAACTAGCATCAACTACAAGGAGTAATCAACACTACTAGCAACCTACTAGCACCAATCCCGGACTTTGAGACAAGAATTGGATACAAGAGATGAACTAGGGTTTGGAGATGAGATGGTGCTGGTGAAGATGTTGATGGAGATTGCCCTCTCCCGATGAGAGGAGCGTTGGTGATGACGATGGTGATGATTTCCCCCTCCGGGAAGGAAGTATCCTCGGCAGAACAGCTCTGCCGGAGCTCTAGATTGGATCCGCCAAGGTTCCGCCTCGTGGCAGCGGAGTCTTGTCCCGAAAAGTTCCTTTTTATTTTTTTCTCATCGAAAGACCTCATATAGGAGAAGATGGGCATCGGAGAGCATCCAGGGGGCCCACGAGGTAGGGGGCGCGCCCTAGGGGGCGCCCCCCACCCTCGTGAACAGGGTGTGGGCCCCTGGCCTTCATCTTTGACGTGGATTTTTCTTTATTTCTTCTAAGACGTTCTGTGGAGTTTCAGGACTTTTGGAGTTGCACAGAATAGGTCTCTAATATTTGCTCCTTATCCAGACCAGAATTCCAGCTGCCGGTATTCTCCCTCTTTATGTAAACCTTGTAAAATAAAAGAGAATAGCCACAAGTATTTGTGATATAAAGTGAAATAATAGTCCATAATGCGATAAATATCGATATAAAAGCATGATGCAAAATGGACGTATCAACTCCCCCAAGCTTAGACCTCGCTTGTCCTCAAGCGAAAAGTCGATAACAATAAATATTTCCTCATGTTTAGAGGTAGAGGCGTCGATAAAAATTAAATATGGACATGAAGGCATCATGATTATTCTTATAACAGCAACATATATAGATTTTGCCATATGATTACTTATGTTCAAGTGATGATCTATTCACAATGCAAGAGTATAAATCATAAACCTTATTGGGCTCCAACAAACTATAATCTCAGTCATTGAAGCAATTGCAATTTATCATAACATCGGAAAGAGTCTATGTCAGAGCTAAAAAGCAAGTCCACATACTCAACTATCATTTAGTCTCCCATAATTGATAACACTCACGCAATACTTGTGGTTACGGAGCTTTAATCGGACACAGAGAAAGATAGGGGCTTATAGTTTTTCCCCACAACCTTTTACCTCAAGGGTAATGTCAACAATAATGGTTCATGCTCCCCTACATCCAATTAGATATATATATATCATGTTCTTTCCAACATGCTGAGCTTGCCAAAGGATAAAATGAAAAAGAAGGTGAAGATCACCATGACTCTTGCATAAGGTAGGAGATAATAATAAAGGGTAGACCCTTCGCAGAGGGAAGTAGAGGTTGCCATGCGCTTTTATGGTTGGATATATATGAAATCTCAATGCGAAAGAATGTCACTTTATATTGCCACTTGTGATATGAACCTTTATTATGCAGTCCGTCACTTTTATTACTTCCACATCACAAGATCGTATAAAGCTTATTTCTCCCACACCAATCAATCATACATATTTAGAGCAATTTTTATTGCTTTGCACCGATGACAACTTACTTGAAGGATCTTACTCAATCCATAGGTAGATATGGTGGACTCTCATGGCAAAACTAGTTTAGGGATATTTGGAAGCACAAGTAGTATTTCTACTTGGTGCTGAGAATTTGGCTAGCATGAGGGGGAAAGGCAAGCTCAACAAGTTAGAGGAACCATGACAACATACTTTATCTCAGATATAGAAAGACATAACTCATCACGTTGTCTTCCTTGTCCAATATCAACTCTTTAGCATGTCATATTTTAATGAGTGCTCTCAATCATAAAAGATGTCAATGATAATATATCTATATGTGAAAACCTCTCTTTCCTTATTACTTCCTATTAATTGCAACAATGACCAAAGCTATGTCTGCCAACTCCCAACAACTTTTAATCATCATACTCTTTCTATGTGAAGTCATTACTCTCAATAAGATCAATATGAACTTTTTGTTTCTTTTTATTCTTTTTCTCTTTTCTTTTATTCACCCAAGATCATGGCATAATAATCAGGCCCTTGACTCAACACTAATCTTTATTATATATATAACTCACGGAATCGATTACATAGAGAGATCATAAAGCAAAACTCAAAACTAGATCATGCCATAGACTTTATTCTACTAGATCAAGATACTACTAATACGATCGAACTAAGAAAAAATGGTAAAGATAGGAGTTGTGATTGTAATACGATACCGGGGCACCTCCCCCAAGCTTGGCAATTGCCAAGGGGAGTGCCCATACCCAGATACTCAATTCTTGTTTGTTGGAGGAGACGGTGGAGGTGACGGATAATCGCACATCGAGCGTAAGAGGTCCTCCAGCTTGCGAATAATGGCCTTGAGTGCGACAATATGCTCCTTCAACAAAATATTTTCTTGTGTGAGATATTTGTTTTGTATACGAGCTAACTCAATCATCTTGAAAGCTTCGATCTCAGTTGGGGTAAGAAGGTTATGATCAAGTTGAAGGATGTCTTTTGCTGCCGGAGCTTGATCCTCCGTGGCCTTCTTGATCCTTTCATCCTTGTTGACCATCGTGGTCCCTCTTCAAATATATCTTCATTAGCCAAGCATCGTTGTCACCATTGTTGGAGGAGGGAGACGACATGATGCCTAGCCTGAGAAACCCTGATAGAAAACAGCTCGAAACAAGAATAGAGGAGGTTTACGTGATACGGGAGTCAAAACCTTCAGGAGAATGTATAATGAATTTTTACCGACCAAAATACGTATCGTGCAAGAAAACGGAGTCCGGAGGGCACACGAGGCGCTCACAAGGTAGGGGCGCGCCCAGGGGGGTAGGGCGCGCCCACCACCCTCGTGGGGCCCTCGTGTCCTTCCCGGACTGCTACTTAATTTTCTATTTTTCTAAATATTCCAAAACGGAGAAATATTGCCTTAAAATTGTTTTGGAGTCGGTTTACTTACCGTACCACATACCTATTCCTTTTCGGAGTCTGAAACATTCCGGAAAGTGTCCCTTATGTATTCCTCCGGGGTTATGGTTTCAATAATATTGGTTTCAACATTTACGGGATTACCTGAGATATAATGTTTAATTCTTTGACCATTTACCACCTTTGGATTTGTGCCCTCGAAGTTGTTGATTTTTATGGCACCGGAACGATAGACCTCTTCGATGACGTAGGGGCCTTCCCATTTAGAGAGAAGTTTTCCTGCAAAAAATCTTAAACGGGAGTTGTATAGCAATACATAATCACCTACATTAAACTCACGCTTTTGTATCCTTTTGTCATGCCATCTTTTAACTTTTTCTTTAAACAACTTGGCATTTTCATAAGCTTGGGTTCTCCATTCATTAAGTGAGATAATATCAAATAACCTCTTCTCACCGGCAAGTTTAAAATCATAGTTGAGTTCTTTAATAGCCCAGTATGCCTTATGTTCTAGTTCGAGAGGTAAGTGACATGCTTTTCCATAGACCATTTTATACGGGGACATACCCATAGGATTTTTGTATGCAGTTCTATAAGCCCATAATGCATCATCAAGTTTCTTAGACCAATTCTTTCTAGACCTATTAACAGTCTTTTGCAAAATTAATTTGAGCTCTCTATTGCTCAACTCTACTTGACCACTAGACTGTGGGTGATAAGGGGATGCAATTCTATGATTAACATCATATTTAGCAAGCATTTTACGGAAAGCACCATGAATAAAGTGTGAACCACCATCAATCATTAAATATCTAGGGACTCCAAACCTCAGGAAAATAACTTCTTTAAGCATTTTAATAGAATTGTTATGATCAGCACTACTAGTTGGAATAGCTTCTACCCACTTAGTAACGTAATCAACAGCAACTAAAATATGTGTGTATCCATTAGAGGCAGGAAAAGGTCCCATATAATCAAAGCCCCAAACATCAAACGGTTCAATAACAAGTGAATAATTCATAGGCATTTCTTGACGTCTACTAATATTACCAATTCTTTGACATTCATCACAAGACAAGACAAACTTAGGGGCATCCTTGAAGAGATTAGGCCAATAAAAACCAGATTGCAATACCTTATGGGCAGTTCTATCTCCAGCGTGGTGTCCTCCATAAGACTCAGAATGACACTTGCGTAGGATCTGTTCCTGTTCATGCTCAGGTACACAACGCCTAATAACACCATCTACTCCTTCTTTATAAAGATGTGGGTCATCCCAAAAGTAATGTCCCAAGTCATAGAAAAACTTTTTCTTTTGCTGGTATGTGAAACTAGGTGGTATAAACTTAGCAACAATATAATTAGCATAATCAGCATACCATGGAGTACTACGAGAAGTACTTATAACATTTAATTGCTCATCAGGAAATTCATCATTAATAGGTAGTGGGTCATCAAGAATATTTTCTAACCTAGACAAGTTGTCTGCAACGGGGTTCTCAGCTCCCTTTCTATCAACAATATGCAAATCAAATTCTTGTAGCAAGAGAACCCATCTAATAAGTCTAGGTTTAGCATCTTTCTTTTCCATAAGATATTTAATAGCAGCATGATCTGTTTGAATAGTAACTTTAGAATCAACAATATAAGATCTGAACTTATCACAAGCAAATACAACAGCTAAAAGTTCTTTTTCAGTAGTAGCATAATTTCTTTTAGCATTGTCTAGAGTCTTACTAGCATAATGAATAACATTTAATTTCTTATCGACTCTTTGCCCTAGAACAGCACCTACAGCATAATCACTAGCATCACACATAATTTCAAAGGATAAATTCCAATCAGGGGGCTGAACAATAGGTGCAGAGACTAATGCTTTCTTAAGTATTTCAAATGCTTCTACACAATCATCATCAAAGACAAATGGTATATCTTTTTGCAATAAATTAGTCAGAGGCCGAGAAATTTTTGAGAAGTCCTTAATGAACCTCCTATAAAACCCGGCATGACCAAGGAAACTTCTTATACCTTTGATGTCCTTGGGACATGGCATCTTTTCAATAGCATCAACCTTGGCTTTATAAACTTCAATACCTCTTTCAGAAACTTTGTGCCCCAAAACAATACCTTCATTAACCATAAAGTGGCACTTTTCCCAATTCAAGACAAGATTAGTTTCTTCACATCTCTGCAAAACTCGATCAAGATTGCTCAAGCAATCGTCAAAAGAGGAACCATAGACGGAAAAGTCGTCCATGAAAACCTCACAAATCTTTTCACAAAAGTCAGAGAATATAGCCATCATGCATCTTTGAAACGTAGCAGGTGCATTACATAAACTAAAAGGCATACGTCTATAAGCAAAAGTACCAAAAGGGCATGTAAAAGTAGTCTTTGATTGATCTTTAGCCGACACAGGTATTTGAGAGAAACCAGAATAACCATCTAGAAAGCAATAGTGTGTGTGTTTGCATAATCTTTCTAGCATTTGATCAATAAAAGGTAAGGGGTAATGATCTTTCTTAGTAGCTTTATTTAATTTGCGGAAATCAATTACCATCCTATAACCTGTGATAATTCTTTGTGGAATCAATTCATCTTTATCATTAGGAACAACAGTAATACCTCCCTTCTTAGGGACACAATGGACATGACTTACCCACTCACTATCAGCAACGGGATAAATTATACCTGCCTCCAGAAGCTTGAGTATTTCTTTTCTTACCACTTCTTTCATTTTAGGATTCAGACGTCGTTGAGGATCACGAACTGGTTTGGCATCTGCTTCCAAAATTATTTTATGTTGACATAGAGTGGGACTAATGCCTTTAAGATCATCAAGAGTATATCCAATAGCAGCACGATGCTTCTTCAGAGTTTTCAATAATCTTTCTTCTTCATGCTCTGAAAGGTTAGCACTAATAATAACAGGATATATCTTCTTTTCATCAAGATAAGCATATTTAAGATTATCAGGCAAAGGTTTAAGCTCAAACACGGGATCACCCTTGGGTGGAGGAGGATCCCCTAGGATTTCAACAGGCAAATTGTGTTTCAGAATAGGTTCCTGTTTAAAGAATACTTCATCTATTTCCCTTCTTTCATTCATGAACATATCATTTTCATGGTCTAGCAAACAGTGTTCTAAAGGATCACTAGGAGGTACTGCAATAGAAGCAAGACCAATAATTTGATCCTTACTAGGTAATTCTTCTTCACGATGTTGTTTACTAAATTTAGAGAATTTAGAGAAATTAAACTCATGAACCATATCATCCAAGCCAACAGTAACAACATTCTTTGTGCAATCTATGGTAGCATTGACAGTATTTAAGAAGGGTCTACCAAATATAATGGGACAAAAACTATCTTGTGGGGAACCAAGAACAAGAAAATCAGCAGGATATTTATTTTTCCCACACAAGACTTCAACATCTCTGACAATTCCCATTGCTGAAATAGTATCTATATTGGCAAGTTTAATTGTGACGTCAATATCTTCTAACTCAGCAGATGCAATTTCATTCTTAATTTCTTCATATAAAGTATGCGGTATAACACTAGCACTAGGACCCATATCACATAAGCCATGATAACAATGATCCCCTATTTTAACATAAATAATAGGCACGCCTACCACAGGTCTATGTTTATCTTTAGCACAAGGTTTAGCAATTCTAGCAGTTTCACCTTCGAACTGAATAACATGCCCATCAATATTATTAGACAAGAGATCTTTAACAATAGCAATATTAGGTTCTACTTTAAATTGTTCAGGAGGTGTATAAGTTCTAATATTGCTTTTACAAACAACAGTTGAAGCTTTAGCATGATCCTTTATTCTAACAGGGAAAGGTGGTTTCTCAATATAAGAAGTAGGAACAATAGGATCATTATAAGTGACAGTCTTTTCTTCAACTTTAATAGGTGCAGCTACTTTTACTTCTATGGGAGGATGATATTTAAACCACTTCTCCTTAGGGAGATCAACATAAGTATCAAAAGATTCACAGAAAGAAGCTACTATCTCAGAGTCAAGTCCATATTTAGTGCTAAACTTACGGAAAATATCGGTATCCATGAAAGATTTAACACAATCAAACTTAGGTGTCATACCTAACTCCTTACCTTCGTCGAGGTCCCAATCTTCAGAATTGCGTTTAATTCTATCCAATAAATTCCATCTGAATTCAATAGTCTTCATCATAAAAGAGCCAGCACAAGAAGTATCGAGCATGTTGCGATTGTTTTTAGAAAGCCGAGCATAAAAACTTTGCATAATTATTTCTCCCGGGAGCTCATGATTGGGGCATGAATATAACATTGATTTAAGCCTCCCCCAAGCTTGAGCGATGCTTTCTCCTTCGCGAGGCCAGAAATTATATATGTAATTGCGATCACGATGAACAAGATGCATAGGGTAATACTTTTGATGAAATTCCAACTTCAATCTTTTATAGTCCCAGAATCTCATATCATCACATAGCCTATACCATATCAATGCGTCTCCCTTCAAAGATAAAGGGAAGACCTTCTTCTTAGCAACATCATCGGATATACCTGCAAGCTTAAATAATCCACAAACTTCATCCACATATATTAAGTGCTCATTAGGATGCTTTGTTCCATCTCCTGTAAAAGGGTTAGCTAGCAGTTTTTCCATCATAGCCGCAGGAAATTCAAAAGGAGTTTCATTTTCAATAGGTTCAGTAGGTTGAGGAGCAACTCTTTGCTCTACTGGACGAGGTGAAGATACCCCGAACAAGCCCCTCAGAGAATTACTTTCCATAGTAACAAGTGACAGTAAATTTCAGCACACTATATAAATTTTTCCTTACCAAATTCCACTTACCAAAGGCGCTACACTCCCCGGCAACGGCGCCAGAAAAGAGTTTTGATGACCCACAAGTATAGGGGGTCTATCATAGTTCTTTCGATAAGTAAGAGTGTCGAACCCAACGAGGAGCAGAAGGAAATGATAAGCGGTTTTCAGCAAGGTATTCTCTGCAAGTACTGAAATAAGTGGTAATGGATAGTTTTGTGATATGATAAATTGTAACGAGCAACAGGTAACAAAAGTAAATAAAGTGCAGCAAGGTGGCCCAATCCTTTTGTAGCAAAGGACAAGCCAGAATGAACTCTTATAATAGGAAAAGCGCTCCCGAGGACACATGGGAATATCGTCAAGCTAGTTTTCATCACGTTCATATGATTCGCGTTCGATACTTTGATAATTTGATATGTGGGTGGACCGGTGCTTGGGTGCTGTTCTTACTTGAACAAGCATCCCACTTATGATTAACCTCTATTGCAAGCATCCGCAACTACAACAAAAGTATTAAGGTAAACCTAACCATAGCATGAAACATATGGATCCAAACCATCCCCTTACGAAGCAACGCATAAACTAGGGTTTAAGCTTCGTCACTCTAGCAACCCATCATCTACTTATTACTTCCCAATGCCTTCCTCTAGGCCCAAATAATGGTGAAGTGTTATGTAGTCGACGTTCACATAACACCACTAGAGGCTAGACAACATACATCTTATCAAAATATCAAACGAATACCAAATTCACATGACTACTACATAGCAAGACTTCTCCCTTGTCCTCAGGAACGAACGTAATTACTCACAAAGCATATTCATGTTCATAATCAGAGGGGTAATAATATGCATATAGGATCTGAACATATGATCTTCCACCAATAAACCAACTAGCTTCAACTACAAGCAGTAATCAACACTACTAGCAACCTACTAGCACCAATCCCGGACTTTGAGACAAGAATTGGATACAAGAGATGAACTAGGGTTTGGAGATGAGATGGTGCTGGTGAAGATGTTGATGGAGATTGCCCTCTCCCGATGAGAGGAGCGTTGGTGATGACGATGGTGATGATTTCCCCCTCTAGGAAGGAAGTATCCCCGGCAGAACAGCTCTGCCGGAGCTCTAGATTGGATCCGCCAAGGTTCCGCCTCGTGGCGGCGGAGTCTCGTCCCGAAAAGTTCCTTTTTATTTTTTTCTCATAGAAAGACCTCATATAGGAGAAGATGGGCATCGGAGAGCCACCAGGGGGCCCACGAGGTAGGGGGCGCGCCCCCACCCTCGTGAGCAGGGTGTGGGCCCCCTGGCCTTCATCTTTGGCGTGGATTTTTCTTTATTTCTTCTAAGACGTTCCGTGGAGTTTCGGGACTTTTGGAGTTGCGCAGAATAGGTCTCTAATATTTGCTCCTTATCCAGACCAGAATTCCAGCTGCCGGCAATCTCCCTCTTTATGTAAACCTTGTAAAATAAAAGAGAATAGCCATAAGTATTTGTGATATAAAGTGAAATAACAGTCCATAATGCGATAAATATCGATATAAAAGCATGATGCAAAATGGACGTATCATGGAGCGTGGTGGTGACTGGTGGTCGGAATGGGCGGAGGCATGGGGATGGACGGCGCCGGCAGGCGGCCACCATGCATGCTAGATTGTTCCAGGGACTTATTCCTTTTTTAATTGTTGAGCAACATGAGGTTGCGGGAGATAATGATGTGGAGAGAGGTGCGGGTATCTTTTGTAAAATTATCATAGTTTGCTTTCTATCCTCAGATATAGATCATACGGTCTGTATTACAAGATGGCAGGCACACCATCACCGCCAACTCGTTTTTTTATAAGTGTACAGATGATAAGTTTGCTGACTACTAAAGTAAAGTGGGATTTGTCCATGTTATGCAAGTAAATAAAGGTGATTGTTTATCATACGGGTAAGGTTGGATGAAGGGTGGTAGGAACAAATGCTTCGCCTAGAGCATGTGTGTGTGAGATGGAGTCTTAGTGTGTGTGTGTGTGTGTGAGAGAGAGAGAGAGGAGAGAGAGAGAGATGGAGTCTTAGTTTGTGTGTGTGAGAGAGAGAGAGAGATGGAGTCTTAGTGTGTGTGGGGGGGTGCGTGCATGCGTGCGTGTGTGTGTGAGAGAGAGAGAGAGATATGGAGTCTTAGTGTGTGTGGGGGGTGCGTGCGTGTGTGTGTGTGTGTGTGCGTGTGTGCGTGTGTGTGTGTGTCGTGGGGTCCTCTGTGGCGGATGTAATTTAAGTGTGCATGGCTTCATCATAGAGAGGTGATGTGTATGGCAGAGGCCACAAACGATGGGGTGCGAGAGAGAAAATGCCCGTAGAGAGGGAAGAGAAGGTGTGTGCGCGTGAGAGGAATCGACATTGAGAGAACGTGTTTGTTCGAGAGACACCGAGGAAGACTACTATATATCGATGGTGCATGTAGGCGGGAATTAAACAAAGGGATGGTCTTATTGGTTTCGGGGATATAGGGGAAGAGTGAGAGACGGGGGGTAGCTAGAAGGAGATTGTTAAGTGTGAGTGTGTGTTTTACCCATCCAGGCGGAAGTTATGTGCACAAAAGAGGAGAACGATTCGATGTGGCGTTAGGATTGAGGGTAATTAACTACATATGGAGACATAGAGACCTTGAACGTGCATGTGTGAGAGGTATACATGTATACGTGGGATGTGTGTGTGTGCGCGCGCATGATCGAGATAAAAGAAAGAAGACATAAGTCATAAGATCAACGACATGGGAGAGACGGATCGGTATGACAATATGCATGCATGTGAGAATGCAGGGAAGAAGGCCTGACAATTGAGCATGTGTTTTTGTCTTTAAGAGATAGTGGCGTGGGCTGGTGCATGAATCTATGGCGAGTAGAGGGAGTGAGGCGCAAAGATTGTGCAAAAGAGACCAACCTATAAATGCATATGTATGGAGAGACATATATAGTGTGGGTGATAGGAAGCAAGACTCCGTGCGAGAAAGAAATGTTAACGGAGAAACTACAGATAGATACAGAGATGGAGATGCTAGCTAGAGGGACATCCGCTAGTTTGGGTGTTGGAGATGACCGTCGGGTGGTTCAAAGGGTGAAGTTATATATGTGTGTGAGAGGGCACTTGACTGCATGTAGAGAGAAACATATGTAGTGTGCGTGATAGGAATCAAGAGTGAGGGCGAGAAAGAAGGTTGATGGAGAAACAGATAAATAGAAAGATAAAGATGCTAGCTAGTGTGTGTTAGAGATAGGAGTCGAGTGGATCAGAAGGTTGGGTTATGTGTGTGGGTGTGAGAGAGATAGAGAGAGTGTTCATGTGAGTCACATACAAACAGATATCAGAGAGAAATGAGATCCAGAGAGACGGAGTTTTGTGTCTGCGAGAGAGAAAGATATTTCACAATGAGAGTGATAGCTAGAGAGACATACGAGGGAACGCAAGATATCTCTAGGGAGAGAGGGTGTGTGTGAGCGACATACAAGAGAACAATGGAGAAATATGAGACCCTAGGAGACAGAGTTTGTGTTTGTGTGTGAGAAAGAGATATTGAAGAGGAAGAGTCATAGGTTCTCATATCTAAGGAGCGAAAGACATCTCTGTATGAGGGGTGTGCGAGTGGCACGCATGGGAATAGTAGAGAGAAATGAGACCCCGGGAGACAAAGTTTTGTGGTTGTGTGAGAGAAAGAGATTCCACAGGGAGAATCATAGTTAGAGACACATAGCATGGAGCGAGATATACTTAGAGAGAGATAGAGTGATGAAGGTCGAGGGAGAGAGTACCGTCAGTGTGTTACGAAGATAAAAGATCATTGTCGACATACAGGTAGCACGAGAGATACCTGAGAGACGATGAACGTGTATAGGTCCAGAGAGATAGTCCTATATAAGCATGAGTGATAGCTATATGAGACGAATATCTGGATTAAAGGGGATTCAAATATTTAAACTGGAGATCACGACATCGATAATATCATAACGCAAATTAGTGTATCAAACATGCATATTCATTTGAATTTGGGCACACGTGTAATGTTATATAGTTTATCAATATTGGTGATCCATAGATTCTTCAATTACAAACAATGCATGGTTTATATGCAATTAATGTCTAGACGGGATTACACTATATGTTGCGTCTGTGAAACACATTATACATGTGTGAGAAGTAAAAAAAAACCCGCATAAAACACACATTAATTGGAGACAGTTAGTGAGGAATGCATACATTGGATTTCAACATAAAGTGGTTTCAAATATTTGAACCAAATTGATGGATACAACCTTATGAATCTGAGATCATGCCATTTGTAAACCATATTTATGTATAAATGGTGTTGTGCTTTTGAAAGTATATATAAAAAATGATGTATATAGAATGTAATTCCAATTGAAAATGGATCCCGCCCGGAAAAAAAATAGAATACAAACGGGATTCGAATTGAGTTGGCACGGTAAACGTGCACTCTGCAAAATTTGAACGAAGCGGGGAAAGTCGCAGTAACCGCCCGAAACCAAAATCTGCGAGATGGAAATCACTACTGCCTATCCCTGCCACGCAAAGCCTATCTGCTGGATTTCTATAGGTTTCGATAGGGGTAGGTCTGTAATTTCACCCGAACATGACGTAACCGCCTCTCACCCGAATTCATACACGGTGGGCGCCAAAACACAGTGTGTCCTCAGCCGAAATTGACTCCCTCCTCGATTCATATTCATACACGGTGGGCGCCAAAAACAAACTCTCGTCGGCAAATATTCGGTGTATGCGAGATTACCGTCCTATCCCCAACCGACTAATGTTGCTGTGATGTAGTAAAAATTTGAAACGGGGGCTAAGTTTGTAAATTTCCTCGCATTTGAGACAAGCGCGCCCTGAATACATGGTTCCCCCCTTCCTCTCTACCTCCCTTTTCCCCATTCGTACTCCGTGGGCGCCAAAACACCCTCTCCACCCCACCCTCCTCCGTCTGCCGCCGTCCGCCACCCCATCCACCGCTGTCCTCCTCCACCATGCCGGAGCTGATACCCCGACGCCGCCGTCCATTACAAGAGATCGACCTCTCTCATTCACGGCTTCGAAACGGGATCCTTGCATCCCGTCATCTCGCTTCATCCCCGCCGTCGTCCGGCGCCGCTCCTACGACCGTCTCGTCCACCGCGCCCCGCCGCCACCGTCTACCCTCCTAGATCTGCTTCCACGCCGCCGACAGCCATCGCTACTGCAGCACCGTCAAATTCTCAGCAGATGCGTACACGGCGCCGCACCAGAGGCGGTACTCTTCCGTATCTGCTCAACTTATTTATCGCAGCAAGAAAATAGATCGCCACTGCTTTACTCTGATTTCTTATCTTGGTTGCAAAGTTGCCTTTTTCCGGTTTGCACCTTCAGATCCGCCATGGCATGCTCAACACTATACTCCCAATGCTTATGGTTTTCCCCTTTTATATTCCACACCAGTTAAATCACAGTAGACTAAATTTCAAAATTGGGTCAGTCGATTTTTCAGAGCTCGCCGGAGTTCGCCGGTGCGATCGAAGGGGCTCGGGTGGTTGTGGGGCCTCGCCGAACAAAGAAAACTCGACGCGGGTGGGGGTTGGGGGGGGGGGGGGGGGGGGGGGGTGGCGGAGTAACACAAGCGATGGGGGCCGGTGGTCCGGCCGGCGGCCCGTGCGGTGTTCTGTATGGGAGGAATCAGAGACGAGGAAGAAGAAGGGTTAGGAGACGTAGGATCTTCATCCAACTGCCTAAAATGGTCGAGAGACAGATGGGAGTTGCATTCTTAATGCGCTCTGGTTCATCATGTGTGGGCACTGCGCAACCAACATTTTATTATCCAAAATCTGCTTGCTCTTCTTTACCATGTTCCTCTTCCATTCTTCTTTAATATGTACTCTCTCCGTTCCAATACAAGTCTTTGTCTAGATTCCACCATGGACTACATATGGAGCAAAATGAGTGAATCTACACTCTAAAATGTATCTGGATACATCTGTATGTGATCCATAGTGGAAATCTCTACCAAGACTTATATTTTGGAACGGAGGGAGTATGATAGTAGTACAGTATGTTCCTTGTACTGAAGATGAGCAGGGACATTTGAAGTGTAGAGGTCTATACGGTTGGTTGTGATGGACACTTTGAGCCTCTTTGATTCGTAGGATCTTGTAAACATAGGAATAGGATTTGTAGTGGCCTGCCCACTTGAATCCTATAAGAATAGCAAGGAAATGCGGGGAGCTGTGTCGCCTTTGAGAGTTACACTGATATTAACAGTACCGCACCTTCACTTGAAGAGAGCTGGTATCCGAAGCCTTTCTAGCTGTACCAGCAATACTAGCACATATATTCCAGCAAGTTCCACTTTGCTGATTTTACTCTGATGCTTAAGGTTTTCCCGTTATATCTACACTATGATCTGTGTAGCTGCTTTTCGCACTAGAAGCAGTCCACTCTTGAAGCTAGACACTGCAATGATTTATAAAATTGGCATCAAGGCATTGAGTGCCATTCTAGATGCAATGAAACTCATACGCTCCCCACTTGTTGATTCTTGTTCAGAATATGATCCTAATGACTATTCTAACCTCGAGGAGTCAAAGGCAGATGCCCTGTCCTGTTCACCCATCAAGGTGCATGTTCTAATTTGGCAATGTTTTATTGATTGCGGGTATCTTTCATATGTTGTCTTGCATTTCTTCTACTTTGTTGCACCGCCATCTGTTTAGTTTACTCATCATATATGTCGAGATGCCATGCCCATCCATTATCAATACATATTCCATCTGTCATCATACCATATTTTTTCACTCAAATGTTGTTCTTGTGCATCAGACATCAAAAAGGAAGAGGATGATTGCCGAACCTGAAGGAGCACCAGCAAAGTCCTTGAAAAACGTGGTGGTGCCGGAGAAATCAGACAGCACCCCACTTATATTGGCTCTACAACCAGTGACACAAAACATAGGACCGACTCCAGCAGACTGTACCCATACTTCACTGGCCACACCACTAGCCCCACCACACAGGACCTGCACTCCAGCAAAAGGTATATCGATTTCATTTGCCATAGCACTAGTTGTACCACCGAAAAATCCTACTCCAGCAAAAAGTACAGCAAGTCCACCGGCCGAAGACCTATCCCAACTGCAAAGACGGCCAATTCCTGCAGATTGGAACCCCATTCCATTTATTCCCAGTTTAAAAGACAATGCTTTCAATGTTGTTAGGGACTACGTGCATATATTCCCATCATGGGAAGATTATTGTGAAGACAAACACCATTTTCACATCTTCCTGTCCAACTTACTTGTAAGTGCTATTATTCATGATTATTATTTTCCTGTTTTCTGCTGATTGAACACATCAATGATTTACATTACATTGTTTTAACTAGGCGAGGGTCAATCTGGATAGTCATGACGAGCAAAGCTCGCTTGTGCTTTTCAAGGAAGCATTGCAGCAGTATCGGTGTTACCTGAGGAAATCACACTTTGATAGCAAGTCTATAAACGAATTTCTGGTGAAGTCTCCTGTGCTAAATTTAGAAGACATTGAATGGGAAAACCTTGTTATGCACTGGTCTCGTTCCCAGCATGAGGTACTGTCTATGAAATCACATGACAATTTGAACTTCTACTTTTCCGCATGTGCCTTACGGATCTTTTTTGCAGGAAATCTGCTCGGAGAAGAATTACGATTTGACAAGAACAACAGGATATCACAAATATGCTGCCCGATGCTTTGCTCTTATTAGTACCTGTTGTCCTGTATCATTGTACTTGCATACATACCTGGTTCATTATGTGACAGCAGTATGCATGATAGCTTGCTTATCAATTGTTTGCTCCAAATTATCTGATCTGCATGAATGGTTACATTAGTGTAGAATATATCCAATGCCAATGTTTTTTTAGCTCTGCATTGTTCTTGTAAGTACATGATGTCCTTTATCAGTGTACTTATAATGACAGGTAGTTGTTCATGTACCATCACTCTGCAGCTTATTTTCCTTTGCCCTCCATTTTCTACACATCAGATCTATATTTACTCTTACCATAAGGTTGGTACTGAAGAAGTTTAGTTGTGCATTGCTCTTGGCTGTACCTTTTGCCTGTATCACTGCACTTACATTTATAGCTACTTGGTTATGTAGCATCACTCTTCATCTTATCTTAAATATTCTCCATTTTTCGTATATTATCACATCTATATTTACTCTTAACAAAATGTAGAATAAAGGCAATGCTTTTGAAGAAGATTCTGTGGTAAACTTCTTGAATTGCCCCCCATCAGCATGGACAAGGCCTTTATAGAGCCTGTCTTCACCAATAATGTAAGTTGTCCATCTCAAGCCTTCAAACTTTGTTGTATATATTTGGTTAGGCATGACTGCAACAGCTGTTTATTTTTGGTGTTTGCATCAAACTGCTTGTTTAAAGTTTATTATGTAGTTCATAAACAAAAGTTTGTCCTTTCTCAATTTAAGTTTTCAGTTGTACGACCAAGTTCCTTCTTCATACCATGTAAATTAAACTATACAGAGCAAGTGATCTTCTTTTGCACTGCATGTATGCTTCTGTTCTTCATCCATAATCCAATGGTGTGGTGAACCTACCCACTACAGCACAATGTCATATTTTGCAATGTCTTAACTATGAACAATGTCATATCATTCTACTATTATTTAAACCGTCTCTTTATTTGCCAATCTGAAATGGTATAAATTGACAGCACACTAACCATTGATACTTATGAGTTCTTAATCTATAATCCAGTGGTGTCGTGAAGCTGTCAACTCCATCACAATGTCATTTCCTGCCATGTCTTGACCTGAACAATACCATATTGTGTTAATGCAATTTTAAATTGTGTCACTTTATTCGTCAGTAAGAAATGTGATGAATTGTCAGCACTGATACTTTTATGTGCAAAACATGTCATCTGTCTGCTTGTTTATCTTTCAGAGTGAGGAATATATAAGTGTTGAACAAGCGCAGTCTCATCATCTTCCTCAGCTGCTTGCACTGCAGCTCCCCAGCAGGGCTAACCTTTCTTGAACTCTATTGAAGTGTTGTCGGTTTTGTATATTATTTTGTCGGCGTGTTTATTTGCACTGGTGGCGATCTTTGATGCCCAGTGTATGTAATCTGCTGTCTGCTTGTGCTTTATTATCATAGTGGCGAACTTTGATGCTCAGTGGAGGTAATATGTCGTAATTTATTTATTGTATAGTCTAGGTTTTTTCTTATTCATGATGCTGCAGTTATTTTACTATATATATATCTTGTCTTCGCAGTAAACCGGCCAAACTGTAAAATTATGGTACATAATCGGGCCGTCATGCAATCACGATGTAGGTTGGGCCTGAAACGTGCCGAATAGCTAACGGGCCGGCGGCAGCCCGAAATGAACCCCGGCCCATGATTGTGCGAATCAAATCACGGGCTTTTAACAGGCCAAAATTGTCTCGGTCCTTGTTTGTCCCAATCAGATATCGGCTGCGAGCAGGCCGGATGCAAACCGGGCCATAGTTAGGCCCAACTATATGACGGGCTTTTAACAGGCCGAAATTAATATAGGGCCGAAATGTTAAACGGGCCCTTAACAGGACAAAACTAATATGAGGTCGAATTACTAAGTGGGCCTTTAGCAAGTGGGCCCAAAAGCATAGTGTCCAGTTGACGGGCCGAATCTGATATGGGCCATAATTGAGTCCAAAGCCTCTTAAAGGGCCGGACCTGATCTGGGCCGTAATTTGGCCCAGAACGTGGTAGGCTTTTAATGGGCCGGATCTCATATGGGCCACTATTAGGCCCGGAGTGTGGCAGGCCATTAATGGACCGGATCAAATATGGGCCGGCATTTGGCCCAAAACATGGCAGCCAGTTAATGGGCCGGCCTACAAGGGTCCTCAAAATCTTGTGGGCCTACAGCTGGGCCGGCCCATTAATGTCGGCGAAATCTCGTGGGCCTTTAGCTGGTCCGGCCCATTATGATCCACAAGAATCTTGTGGGCCTTTACCTGGGCTGGCCCATTATGGCACACAAAAATCTTGTGGGCCTTTACCTGGGTCGGCCCATTATGGCCCGCAAAATCTTGTGGGCCTTTAGCTGGGCCAGCCCATTATGGTCCGCAAAATCTCGTGGGCCTTTAGCTGGGCCGGCCCATTATGGTCCGCAAAATCTTGTGGGCCTTCAGTTGGGCCGGCCCATTTAAAATTGATGGGCCGGTCCACATGTCAACATATCATAGGCGTGTCTCGCCCATTGGATGAGTGACACATGTGCCAACACGGACCTGACACGTGTCTCCTCCAGCCAATGATGATTTTACACGCGGAAAATCCCCATTGGTCGGGGCTATTAACGGGTTATGGGATCCAAAACCCGACCCGATAGCTTAAAGGCGTTCCGTTACGGTGGATGCCATGTGTCGGTCACCCTTGATGAAAGCACTTCTGTGACGCGCGATTTATCGTCATGGAAGTGGACACTTCCTTGATGATAATTTTGGTAATGTCATGGAACACTTCTACGACAGCACAGGTATGACTATCTTGATTCTGTCATAAAATCGTCATGGATGTACATCCATGACAAAAACACGACCTACTGTGACAAACACGTATCATCACGGAAGTGTATTTTTTCTGTAGTGATAGTAACTAAGAAATCATGTCTTCTCAAAATAACATGGCCAAAGAAAGTTATCCCTACAAAATCATATAGTTTGGCTATGCTCTATCTTCACCACACAAAATATTTAAATCATGCACAACCCCAATGACAAGCCAAGCAATTGTTTCATACTTTTGATGTTCTGAAACTTTTTCAATCTTCACGCAATATATGAGCGTGAGCCATGGATATAGCACTATATGTGGAATAGAATGGTGGTTGTGGAGAAGACAAAAAGGAGAAGATAGTCTCACATCAACTAGGCGTATCAACGGGCTATGGAGATGCCCACCAATAGATATCAATGTGAGAGAGTAGGGATTGCCATGCAACGGATGCACTAGATCTATAAGTGTATGAAAGCTCAACAAAAGAACTAAGTGGGTGTGCATCCAACTTGCTTGCTCATGAAGACCTAGGGCAATTTTGAGGAAGCCCATCATTGGAATATACAAGCCAAGTTCTATAATGTAAAATTCCCACTAGTATATAAAAGTGATAACATAGGAGACTCTCTATCATGAAGATCAAGGTGCTACTTTGAAGCACAATTGTGGAAAAAGGATAGTAACATTGTCCCTTCTCTCTTTTCTCTCATTTTTTTCTTTTTTTTATTTGGCCTTCCTTTTCTTTCTTTTTGGCCTTTCTTTTTTTTTCTTTTTTGTCCGGAGTCTCATCCCGACTTGTGGGGGAATCATAGTCTCCATCATCCTTTGCTCACTGGGACAATGCTCTAATAATGATGATCATCACACTTTAATTTACTTACAACTCAAGAATTACAACTCAATACTTAGAACAAAATATGACTCTATGTGAATGCCTCCGACGGTGTACCGGGATGTGCAATGATGCATGAGTGACATGTATGAAATTATGAATGGTGGCTTTGCCACAAATACGATGTCAACTACATGATCATGCAAGCAATATGACAATGATGAAGCGTGCCATAATAACGGAACGATGGAAAGCTGCATGGAAATATATCTCCGAATGGCTATGGAAATGCCATAATAGGTAGGTATGGTGGCTGTTTTGAGGAAGGTATATGGTGGGTTTACGGTACCGGCGAAAGTTGCACGATACTAGAGAGGCTAGCAATGGTGGAAGGGTGAGAGTGCGTATAATCCATGGACTCAACATTAGTCATAAAGAACTCACATACTTATTGCAAAAATCTATTAGTTATCGAAACAAAGTATTACGCACATGCTCCCAGGGGGATAGATTGGTAGGAAAAGACCATCGCTCGTCCCCGACCGCCACTCATAAGGAAGACAATCAATAAATAAATCATGCTCCGACTTCGTCACATAACGGTTCACCATATGTGCATGCTACGGGAATCACAAACTTCAACACAAGTATTTCTCAAATTCACAACTACTCAACTAGCATGACTCTAATATCACCATCTCCATATCTCAAAACAATTATCAAGTATCAAACTTCTCATAGTATTCAATGCACTTCTATGAAAGTTTTTATATTATTCCTAAAAGAAAATTTCCATGTTGTTCCAAAGGACTCTCAAAATAATATAAGTGAAGCATGAGAGATCGATTATTTCTATTAAATAAAACCACCATCGTGCTCTAAAAGATATAAGTGAAGCACTAGAGCAAAAACTATATAGCTCAAAAGATATAAGTGAAGCACATAGAGTATTCTAATAAATATCAAATCATGTGAGTCTCTCTCAAAAGGTGTGTAAAGCAAGGATGATTGTGGTAAACTAAAAATCAAATACTCAAATCATACAAGACGCTCCAAGCAAAACACATATCATGTGGTGAATAAAAATATAGCTCCAAGTAAAGTTACCGATAGACGAAGACAAAAGAGGGGATGCCTTCCGGGGCATCCCCAAGCTTAGGCTTTTTGGTGTCCTTGAATTTTACCGTGGGGTGCCATGGGCATCCCCCTTAGGCTCTTGAAACTCATTGTTCCATAATCCATCAAATCTTTACCCAAAACTTGAAAACTTCACAACAACTCAAAATAGAAAATCTCGTGAGCTCCGTTAGCGAAAGAAAACAAAACACCACTTCAAGGTACTGTAATGAACTCATTATTTATTTATATTGGTGTTAAACCTACTGTATTCCAACTTCTCTATGGTTTATAAACTCTTTTACTAGCCATAGATTCATCAAAATAAGCAAACAACACACGAAAACAGAATCTTTCAAAAACAGAAGAGTCTGTAGTAATCTGTAGCTAACACAAGTTATGGAACCCCAAATATTCTAAAATAAATTGCTGGATGTGAGGAATTTATCTATTAATCATTTGAAAAAAATAATTAACTAAATGGCACTTTCTAAATAAAATGGAAGCAATTCTCGTGAGTGCTAAAGTTTCTGTTGTTTACAGCAAGATCAAAAAGACTTTCCCCAAGTCTTCCCAACGGTTCTACTTGGCACAAACACTAATTAAACACAAAAACACAACCAAAACAGAGGCGAGATAAATTATTTATTACTAAACAGGAGAAAAAAGCAAGGAATAAAAATAAAAATGGGTTGCCTCCCAACAAGCGCTATCGTTTAACGCCCCTAGCTAGGCATAAAAGCGAAGATAGATCTAGGTGTTGCCATCTTTGGTAGGCAATCCATAAGTGGCTCTCATAATAGATTCATATGGTAATTTAACTTTCTTTCTAGGGAAGTGTTCCACGCCTTTCCTTAATGGAAATTGGAATTTAATATTCCCTTCCTTCATATCAATAATTGCACCAATCGTTCTAAGGAAAGGTCTACCAAGAATAATAGGACATGAAGGATTGCAATCTATATCAAGAACAATGAAATCTATGGGCACATAGTTCCTATTTGCAACAATAAGAACATCATTAATTCTTCCCATAGGTTTCTTAATGGTGGAATCTGCAAGATGCAAGTTTAAAGAACAATCATCAAAATCACGGAAACCTAGCAAATCACACAAAGTTTTTGTAATCGTGGAAACACTAGCACCCAAATCACACAAAGCATAACACTCATGATCTATAATTTTAATTTTTATTGTAGGTTCCCACTCATCATAAAGTTTTCTAGGGATAGAAACTTCCAACTCAAGTTTTTCTTCATAAGATTGCATCAAAGCATCAACGATATGTTTAGTAAAAGCTTTATTTTGACTATAAGCATGAGGAGAATTTAGCATGGATTGCAACAAGGAAATACAATCTATCAAAGAGCAATTATCATAATTAAATTCCTTGAAATCCAAGATTGTGGGTTCATTGCTATTTAAAGTTTTAACCTCTTCAATCCCACTTTTAATAATTTTTGCATCAAGATCTAAAAACTCCGAATCATTGGAACGCCTTTTAAATAAAGTTGACTCATCTGTAGTCCCATAATTATCAAGATTCATATTGCAAAAAAAAGATTTAATAGGGGACACATCAATCACTTTTAGATCTTCATCCTTATTATCATGAAAACTAGAAGAACACACTTTTACAAAGCAATCTTTCTTAGCACGCATCCTAGCGGTTCTTTCCTTGCACTTATCAATGGAAATTCTCATAGCTTTGAGAGACTCATTGATATCATGGTTAGGTGGAATAGATCTAAGTTTCAAAGAATCAACATCAAGAGAAATTCTATCCACGTTCCTAGCCAACTCATCAATCTTAAGCAATTTTTCTTCAATCAAAGCATTGAAAATCTTTTGCGAAGTAATAAATTCTTTAATACTAGATTCCAAATCAGAGGGCATCTTATTATAATTTCCATAAGAATTGTTGTAGGAATTACCATAATTATTATAGGAATTACTAGGAAACGGCCTAGGATTAAAATTACCCCTATACACATTATTACCAAAATTGTTCCTACCAACAAAATTCACATCCATAGATTCATTATTATTCTCAATCAAAGTAGACAAAGGCATATCATTAGGATCAGTAGGAGCACTCTTATTAGCAAACAATTCCATAAGTTCATCCATCTTTCCCCTCAAAACATTAATCTCTTCAATTGCATGCACTTTTTTACTAGTAGATCTTTCAGTGTGCCATTGAGAATAATTAACCATAATATTATCTAGGAGTTTGGTAGCTTCTCCTAAAGTGATTTCCATAAAAGTGCCTCCCGTGGCCGAATCTAAAAGATTTCTAGAAGCAAAATTCAATCCGGCATAAAAATTCTGTATAATCATCCATAAATTCAAACCATGTGTAGGGCAATTATGTATCATTAATTTCATCCTCTCCCAAGATTGTGCAACATGTCCATGATCAGGTTGCTTAAAATTCATAATATCGTTTCTAAGAGAGATGATCTTAGCGGGAGGAAAATACTTAGAGATAAAAGCATATTTGCACTTATTCCATGAATCAATACTATTTTTAGGCAAAGACAAAAACCAAGCTTTAGCACGATCTCTAAGCAAAAATGGAAATAGCTTAAGTTTAACAATATCATTATCCACATCTTTATTATTTTGCATATCACACAAATCAACAAAGTTGTTTAGATGGGTAGCGGCATCTTCACTAGGAAGGCTAGAAAACGGATCTTTCATGACAAGATTCAGCAAAGCAGTATTGATTTCACAAGATTCAGCATCGGTAAGAGGCGCAATCAGAGTGCTAATAAAATCATTATTGTTGGTATTGGCAAAGTCACACAATTTAGTATTATCTTGAGCCATCATGACAAGCAAGCAATCCAACACACAAGCAAACAAGAAACAGGCAAAAAAGCAAAGAGAAAAAGAGAAGGGGAACGGAAAAATAGGGCGAATAAAACGGCAACGGTGAAGTGGGGGGAGAGGAAAACGAGAGGCAAATGGCAAATAATGTAATGCGGAGGATAAGAGTTGTGATGGGTACTTGGTATGTCTTGACTTGGCGTAGATCTCCCCAGCAACGGCGCCAGAAATCCTTCTTGCTACCTCTTGAGCACTGCGTTGGTTTTCCCTTGAAGGGGAAAGGGTGATGTAGTAAAGCAGCGTAAGTATTTCCCTCAGTTTTTGAGAACCAAGGTATCAATGCAGTAGGAGACCACGCGCGAGTCACCTCGTACCTACACAAAAAAATAAGAACCTCGCAACCAACGCGATAAAGGGGTTGTAAATCCCTTCACGGCCACTTGCAAGAGTGAGATCTGATAGAGATAATAATAATAAGATAAATATTTTTGGTATTTTTATGGTATAGATTGAAAGTAAAGATTGCAAAATAAAATAGATTGGAAACTTGTATGATGGAAAATAGACCCGGGGGCCATAGGTTGCTTCTCTCAAGATAGCATAAGTATTATGGTGGGTGAACAAATTACTGTCGAGCAATTGATAGAAAAGCGAATAATTATGGGAATATCTAGGCATGATCGTGTATATAGGCATCACGTCCGTGACAAGTAGACCGACTCCTGCCTGCATCTACTACTATTACTCAACACATCGACCGCTATCCAGCATGCATCTAGAGTATTAAGTTCATAAGAACAGAGTAATGCCTTAAGCAAGATGACATGATGTAGAGGGATAAACTCATGCAATATGATATAAACCCCATCTTTTATCCTCGATGGCAATAATACAATACGTGTCGTTTCCCCTACTGTCACTAGGATCGAGCACCGCAAGATTGAACCCAAAGCTAAGCACTTCTCCCATTGCAAGAAAGATCAATCTAGTAGGCCAAACCAAACCGATAATTCGAAGAGACTTGCAAAGATAAACCAATCATACATAAAAGAATTCAGAGAAGAATCAAATACTATTCATAGATAATATGGATCATAAACCCACAATTCATCGGATCTCGACAAACACACCGCAAAAGAAGATTACATCGAATAGATCTCCAAGAGAATCGAGGAGAACTTTGTATTGAGATCCAAAGAGAGAGAAGAAGCCATCTAGCTACTAGCTATGGACCCGAAGGTCTGAAGTAAATTACTCACACATCACCGGAGAGGCCATGGAGTTGATGTAGAGGCCCTCTGTGATCAATGCCCCCTCCGGTGAAGCTCCGGAAAAGGGCCCAAGATGGGATCTCTTGGGTACAGAAGGTTGCGGCAGTGGAATTAGGTTTTTGTGGTGCTCCTGGATGTTTGCGGGGTACGTGGACTTATATAGGAGGAAGAAGTAGGTCAGTGGAGCAATGAGGGGCCCACGAGGGTGGAGGGTGCGCCCAGGGGGGTAGGCGCGCCCCCTGCCTCGTGGCCTCCTTGATTGTTTCCTGACGCCCACTCCAAGTCTCCTGGATCACGTTTGTTGAGAAAATCACATTCCCGAAGGTTTCATTCCATTTGGACTTCGTTTGATATTCCTTTTCTGCGGAACACTGGAATAGGCAAAAAAAAAACATCAATTTGGGCTGGGCCTCTGGTTAATAGGATAGTCCCAAAAATGATATAAAAGTGTAAAATAAAGCCCATTAACATCCAAAACAGATAATATAATAGCATGGAGCAATCAAAAATTATAGATACGTTGGAGACGTATCAGTCCTCTTCTTCTTCCTCGTCTCCCTCGTGAGAGGAGAGGGCTTCGATTTCTCCGGACATGGCGTCCGAAGGACCTTTGTGGCGAGGGCCGCCCTTGGCCTCTTTTCCCTTTTTCTTGGCCTTCTTCTCCGGGGCCGGAACCAGCATCTCTGTCAGCTTGGGAGTGGCCGGATTCTCCGGCAGTGGCGCCGGGCAGTCGATCTGCTCCGCTTTCTTCGTCCAGCCCTGTGTAAAAAGGGGAAAATATAATTTTTATCACATCCGAAGTGTTAATCAAATAAGTCTTTGAAAGGGTCATGCTTATAGTTGTGGCCGGGTTCTCGATGTCGAGCCCTATGTCCTCGATCTCCATGGGCCAATTCTTTTGGGCCTTGAAAAGCTGCTTCCATATATCTTTGTGTGTGGTGCCAAAGAAGCGCTTCAAGGTCCAAGGCATATCCAGATTGAACTCCCACGTAGGGGAGGCCCGGAGTTGACTGGGGAGAACACGACAGAAGAGCATCACCTGGATCCCGGTGTTTTTGCCCAACAAATTGGAGATGCATTTTTGCGGCATCATCACCTCCGGCTGGGACCCCCAATCTAGGCCCTTTGGGGTCCACGAGGTGAGCCTCGTTGGGGGTCTGGATATGTAGTCAGGTGCGGCCTCCCACTTGGCATCGCGGGGTTCGGTGATGTAGAACCACTCCTGCTGCCACACCTTGACTATCTCCACAAAAGCCCCTTTGGGCCAGACAGCGTTGGGAAGCTTTCTCACCATAGCGCCGCCACAATCTGCGTGCTTCCCGTCGACGACCTTCGGCTTCACGTTGAAGACTTTAAGCCACAACCCGAAGTGTGGGGGGATGCGGAGTAGAGCCTCACACACGACGATGAATGCCGAGATGTGAAGGAAAGAATTTGGGGCTAGATCATGGAAGTCTAGCCCGTAGTAGAACATGAGGCCCCGGACAAAGGGATGAAGGGGAAACCTAGACCTCGGAGGAAATGGGGGATGAACACTACCCTCTCGCCGGGCTCCAGAGTGGGGATGATCTGATCCTTGTTGAGAAACTGGTGTGTGATATTCGCGGGCAAGTAGCCCGCACCTCGGAGCTCCTTGATGTCCTTCTCCATGACACAAGAGGCCTCCCACTTGTCCTTAGAACCGAATCCAGACATGGCTGGAGGGGTTCGTGGCGGTGGGAAAGGCTGAAGTTTGGGCGTTGGAGCTTGAAGATGGGAAGGCAGGAGGGAGAAGAAGGCATGGGTGAAAAAGGAGGATTATTTACCCTCTTATGAGCAGTGAAATACCAAACGCCCCCCTCTCGAGACTTAAAACTCGCTTGTTCCCGAAGAGATCATGCGAGTGGCACGGTTGTTTCACCCAAAACCGTATTAATGGGAATCCAGTAATGGGCGGGCACGATCTCTGCTTTGACAAGACGTGCCAATGGAGGCTATGCCTCGAAACGTGAAATGCGGGTATGAACGGTTCGAAATGTTAAAGAACTGGATGTGACGCCTCGCTGAAAGGTTGTCATTAAAAGATAGTGTTTCATTTTGATACTCTGCCTTCGTGGCTAAGGGTTATATTTACAATACAGAGCCGGATACAGTTCTTTTGTTTAGAAAATTGCTTTGGAGTATTCAGGAGGAGGAACCCGCCTTGCAATGCTGAAGACAATCCGCATGCCGAACATATCGTCATTGAAGACTGGTTCAGGGGCTACTGAGGGAGTCCGGGATTAGGGAGTCCTCGGGTGTCTAGGCTATTCGATATGGGCCGGACTAATGGGCCGTGAAAATACAAGGCGGAAGACCTTCCCCCGTGTCCGGGTAGGACTCCCCTATGCGTGGATGTCAAGCCAGATATGTAATTTCCTTCCTCTATAAACCAACTCTGTACAACCCTAGGGCCCTCCGGTGTGTATATAAACCGGAGGGTTTAGTCCGTAGGGACGATCAGAATTCACATTGGCTAAACATCTAGGATTTAGCCATTACGATCTCGAGGTAGATCAACTCTTGTAACCCCTATACTCGTCAAATACAATCAAGCAAGACGTAGGGTTTTACCTCCATTAAGAGGGCCCGAACCTGGGTAAACATTGTGTCCCACTTGTCCATAGTTACCTTTGATCCTCAGACGGACAGTTCGGGACCCCCTACCCAAGATCGACCGGTTTTGACACCGACAGTGTGCACCAGCACGGAGAACGCCCTGGTTGGCTTTTCTGGAGCTTCCTGCTTCAGGTAGTGCGCGATCGTTCAACCCTATGCCCGGGTTCGTTTCCTGGAGGTTTCTGCTTCAGGTGGTGTGCGATCGTTCAACCCTACACTACACGAAGAGATCCAACGCAACCACGACACCCAGGTCGTCGTCTTTTGCAACGCAACCTATATGGAGGCCAAAGCAACACATGAATTTAGAACAGTGTTGTTTTCTGTTGTCGAGACTGTTGAGCTATGGATTGTCAATCGTGCGGTCGCCAGAGTCACTTACCGCTTCGCACACTTGAGCCCTCTCTCAACTATTGATCTTATGATGGGTGGGCTGGTGAATGATACGTTGTAGTTCAAATTTACTGCGACCACTGTAGCTCGCAGTACCTGTAGATGTCTTTCTTTTTCCCTTTTGTAGCATTTTACTTTTGACTATTTAGTGGGCGCTCTCCAGCGAGGGAGCCATCTATCTTGTAATTGGGTTGTGCCCTAAGTTGTCATGTTCTAGCTGGCCAAACCCTATTTCCAGGTTCCTCCGGTCTAAATCGAAATCCCCAACCAAATTCGCAAGTTGATCGAGTTCTTGTTAGAATTTCTATGATGAACACTGACAGCCATGAGTAGGACTTGTCAATTGGTATTAGAGCCAGGTTTTTAGTCCTTGCAGGCATAGGATCCAACGTCTAGATTGGATCTAGGCTCCGATCTATCGCGGCGACGGAGGCAGTGCGAAGATCGGCGACGGTAGACCATTCGGAACCAAGATCGGCTGAGATAGTGGTTTTTGAAGTACTTCGCTTCAATGTTAAATCCTACCCACCCACCCTTCTAGTGCTTCTTGTTTCGGTGTTGGAGTTGGCGAGGCGGCGGCAGATTTGGTCAAGAGGTGTAGTTACTAGTTCATCATAAAATCCCTCCCTCTACCACCCAACTGCTCCACGGATAGGGGTGTCCAAATCAGGACTAGATGGCGTAGCCTGGTGACGCAGTGGACATGGGGTCGTTGGAGCTCGAATCCCTACAGCTGAACATCAAAACTTTATGACAAGAGCGTGAAGATGATAAGAAGGACTTTTATTATTTTGTGGAGAAAGTCAACAAGAACTTTGCAAGAATCGATAGAAATTTCAAGAAGCTTCAAGCAATTATGTAGAAGCTAATTGTAGAAGAGAAGACATAGGAACTGCAAGAGCCGGCATCAAGATAGGGAAGTACTAAAGTTGCTCCTAGTCGATCAAAACAGTTGCACACAAACCAACAATCTGCAGAAAAACAATGCTCCCCAACAACTGGGTCTGCAGTCTTAATTGACAAAACTTCTAGAAAGGAGTTGAATTTGGATGGCATGCCCAAGGGCCCCTACAAACATCCAAATCACACGGCAAACATAACAAAGTTTGCAACTCCACAAAACAATGTGGTCTCAAATCCTGGAGTAATTGTCCCTATGGAAGATTTACCCGAGGAACACCACAAACAAGTTATGCCTCGAACCAGACCACCAGCTCAAGATGTGAGTAGGAACATCTTAAGTGTGAAACCTGCCAAACTGAACATTTCCGAATTTTAAGGAACTGATGCAGATTCATGGATACAAAACATAGAGCAATTCTTTGAGGCAGCCAGAACTCCCCTTGAACAAAGGACTAAAATTGTTGTCTCTTATCTAAAAGGAGAGACCAGCCAATGGTGGAGAGTACTAGATTTCTGGCATATAACAAGCACTGGCATAGATTTTTTTCTTACCTCACAGAGAGATTTGCCCTTACGTCTATTTGTGAAAATGTGAGAACTTTTCACAGCTTGACACAAACTGGAACGGTAGCATAGTATACCTCATCTTTTGAGCAGCAAATGAATTTAATGAGAAGATACAATCCAGCTATCCTCGATGACTATTATATGAACAACTTCATATCTGGATTAAACCCGTACATACAAAGCCACTTGGAGTGTCTACAACCAGCTAATATAACCAAGGCCATGTGGTTTGCAAGACGAATGGAGAGGTCTTGTCTCCCTGCTCCGAGCCCAAGAACAGTTCCTTCCTACTACAAGAAGCAAGGGCCCACTGAAGCTACTAAAGCACCTACTTATACAACACCTGCTGCCACTTTAATTTAGCAAGCCAGAGAAAACTGGATTTGCTATAAGTGCAGAGAACCTTGGTTCCCAGGACATAAACAAGTGTGCAAAATGTCTCAAAACGCACAAATTCAAGCACTCCAAGAGCAACATGAGGACAACCCTGAGGTCATTTACATAGTAGATGCAGAGGATGACACATCTGGTCTTGAAGATGAGCCCCCTGACACCCAACAGTTGAAAATATCTATGCATGTTGCTACTGGAGTTCCTTAGGACAGTTCCAAACATACCTTCACACTTCTGGTCCAACTAGGCAACACTCATGTTGTAGCACTGATAGATAGTGGAAGCACTACCACATTTGTCTCTCCTGAAATTGCTTTACAAGCTGTAATCCAGCTCACACCAATAAAAAGAGTATCTATCACTATAGCAAATGGAGATAAGTTGATGAGTGTTTTTCTTGTCATAACACCAAGTACTCCATCCAGGGAGAACAGTTCAACTCCAACTTCAGAATCTTGAAATTGACTAGCTATGATGTCGTTTTAGGAGCTGACTAGATGTATGCTCATAGCCTTGTGACTTTTGTTTTTCCACAAATGACACTAATTGTTAAAAAACGGAGAGGAAAAATTATGCACATTTAAAGATGAAAGTCTTCTAGACAGCCCCTGCTCTCCACTCTTGCAAGAAATGGGCCAGATTCTGGATGACATAGTTTATAGTGCACTCATGTGGATGCGGCCCATCCAACATAAACAATAAGAGCCATAGGAACATAAACCAGAAATGAACAAGCTCTTGGAACAATTTTAGGGGCGTATTTCAAGAGCCTACTGGACTGCCACCAAAGAGAAGTTGTGACCATGCTATCAACTTGGAACCTAGAGCTCCTGTCACAAACAAGAGGGGCTACAGAATGCCACATAATCACAAGAATTCTCTGGAAAATATCATAAAAGAACTAGTTGAAAAAGGAATTATCAGACTCAGTCAGAGCCCATATTCTTCACTTGCTATCTTAGTCAGGAAGAAAGATCTCACTTGGAGACTATGTGTGGACTACAGGAAACTAAATTGTCATATTATCAAAACAAATCCTATTCTAATGATGGAAGACCTACTGGATGAACTCCATGGTGCTACAATGCTCACAAAAATAGATTTGAGAAGTGGATATCATCAAATCGGGATGAGGGAAGAAGATATTGCAAAAACTGCTTTTAGCACACATGTGGAACTATATGAGTCTTTGGATATGCCCTTTGGAGTTACTAATGGTCCTCCTACATTCCAGCAACTAATGCACACTGTCTTGAAACATCTTCTCAGACACTGTATACTCATGTTCTTTGATGACATCTTGGTCTTCAGCAAAACCTACAAAGAACATCTAGAACATTTAGCACTGGTTTTCAAAACCCTCAGAGAACACACACTATATGCAAAACTTTCCAAATGCACTTTTGCACAATCAAAGGTGGAATACCTGGGTTATGTGATCATAGCAAAGGAAGTGTCTATAGACCCTACAAAGGTTGAGGCCATCACCAAGTGGCCCACACCAAGAAACACAACTCAGCTCAGAAGTTTTTTGGGCTTTGCTGGATATTACACAAGATTTGTTAAAAACTATGGAATGATCTGCAAACCCTTGTTTGATGCATTGAAGAAATAAGGATTTACTTGGTCTAACAGACAATAACAAGCTTTCTAGTTTTTGAAAACTAGTATGACACAAGCACCCTGTTTTGGCCATGCCCTACTTTTCCTTACCATTTGTACTTGAAGCAGATGCATCTGGCTTTGCAAAAGGGGTTAGTACTAATGCAAAATGGTCAACCAATTGCTTTCCTAAGTAAGGCAATTGGACCTAGAGAAGCAGGCTGGTCACTTATGATAAATAAGCTCTTGCAATTATAGAAGAGACAAAAAAGTGGAACAGTATTTTGCTCCTTCTTCCAGAACAGAAACTCACTGACGGAATTCAGCACAAACTCTTGATCAAATTATTGGGCTACAAGTTTAAATTAGAGTACAAGGTTTGATGCCCTATCAAGAGTGAAATATGCTATACAAGGTTTGGGCTCAACAACTACAATTCCTGCTTGGATTAAGGAGGTGGTTAACAGTTATGAGAAAGACAACAA
Organism: Triticum urartu; assembly: GCF_003073215.2. Lineage (NCBI taxonomy): Eukaryota > Viridiplantae > Streptophyta > Magnoliopsida > Poales > Poaceae > Triticum > Triticum urartu. Next base: position 420,062,333 of record NC_053026.1, on the reverse strand, counting down.
GTGCTCTGACCTAGTTGCCCAACTTGTTATTACACCTACTAGTCATCCTCCTTACACTCTCACAAGTGGTGTACTCAGGTACAAAGGAAAAATACTGATTGGCAACAGTACCGACCTTAGAAAGTCCCTTTTACAATATTTTCACACCTTTGAATTAGGGGGACATTCCGGAGAAAGGGCCACTTACCATTGGCTAAAAATCCTGTTTGTTTGGCCTGTAATGAGACAAGCAGTAAAAGATTCTGTACAACAATGCCCTATTTGCCAACTCAACAAAGCACATCATCTCCGTTATCCTAGTTTAATACAGCCCCTACCAATTCCTGATTTTGTTTAGACTCATATCTCCATGGACTTTGTAGAGGGCTTGCCTATGTCTGACAACAATGATCTGATACTAGTAGTGGTAGACAGGTTCACCAAGTATGCACATTTTGTTGCTCTCAATCATCTCATCATTGTCCAAAGTGTGGCTCAGGTTTTCACTGGTAATGTGTTCAAATTACATGGACTGCCAACTGTGATAGTTACTGATAGAGACAGGATATTTACAAGCCACTTATGGCAGAAGCTCTTTAGTAAAATGGGAGTGAAATTACACATGAGCACATCTTATCACCCTCAGTCTGATGGACAGACTGAAAGGGTCAACCAATGCCTGGAAAATTATTTAAGATGCATGGCATGTGCACAACCAAAGAAATGGCACAAGTGGCTCTGTAACGCCCCGAGAGCGACGCTCCAGGCGCCTTCCATGTTTCTCCTTGCCGCCGTGTGTTTTTATCGATTGGTGCATCATCTTGCTTATGTCATCTTTTCTTTTCCCTTGTGCATTTCTTCTTGTATGTTGCTGTGTGTGTTGCAATCTTTATAATGTGTTGTGCTTCATGTATGTTCAACTCCTGCTTTGTCTCTCTCTCAACTTCATCTTCTTCTCCACCCATGACCCTTTGCATGACCATCTTCTTCCCTTTCTTCTCTTCTTTATTTATTTGGGGTATTTATTTCCCTCTTTCCGTTAATGCTCATTCTTTCCCTATATCTATTTCACCATGCCTACTTGTTCTCTATCAAATTTCTTCCCTTTTGAAGTTGTTTTGGTTGGGTTCAAAATTGCATCAAGTTTGAAGTTAATTCAAACTTGGTTTAATTTTCTACCTTTAAAAATGCCCCAAGCAATTTATTCAAATATTACATAAATCTTGGACCCCATAGCATTTTTCCTCTTTGTCAGAAACCTCCCTTAGATCCCTGCACATTTTTTTATTTGCTATGTGAGGAGATTAAATAAAGAAGAGAAGAGGGAGGGAGAAGGGAGCCCAGCCAGGCCTCTGGCCACTTGGGCCTCCTATGCAGACCGGCCCACCTAAACCCTATCTAACCCTAGCCCGGTCCCTCACTCTCCTCGATCTTTCTCTCGCGCCGCCAGACCCTCTTGCTCGATCCCCCGCGCTCCTCCTTCCCATCGCTTGCCTCCACCACCAGAACAGACGCCTCCGCCGCCAGCGCCCGATCCCCTCGCGCATCTCTCCCCTTCGTCCTCCTCTGGCGCCACCCCTCTCCCTCACTCACTCATCTCCCTCGACAGCGCCCTTCCTTCTTCCCCGCGCCGCCATCACCTCCCTCCGCCGCTGTGCCACCTCGCCGTCCTTCAGCTCATCGTCGCACACTTGCCGTCTCCGGTGCCGCACGGGTCAGCGCCACTGCCAAGGCTGCTCCTTCTGCCGCGCGCTACCCCGGAGCCGCGCCGGTCCTCCTGTCCCGCAGCAGAGCACCCCGGCGCCCATCTCCTGCGCCTCCCCGAGCAGGAACTCCGCCTTCCCTGTGCCCGTGTTTCGCTGACCGGAGGTGTCATCCTCGACCGTCGCCAGCACTGCTGCCCCGCATGTGTCCTTTGCTCCGACCGTCTCGCGCGCTCCCTTCGTCTGCGTGCCCAGGGCCGCGTCAGAGCCGTCTCCCGGGCCAGGCTGCTGCCATGCTCTGGCACCGCCCTCTGCTTCCGTCGAGCCGTGCCGCTCCGCTACACCCCCTCTCCTGCCTTGACTCCACCGCCTGGACATGCTCTGTCGTCTGCCATCTCCAGATTGCTCCCGCCTGCAGCTCCTTCATGCCCCGGCCACAAACCTCCAAGGCCATCGTTCAACGTTGAGACCTCTGCCCCGGAGTACCTCAAGTTCGTCTATACAAAACTGCAAAGTACCTCTATGCTCGGATACGCCAAGACTGTCCAGGATTTGCCAAGTACCGGTTCGAGTATGACTACCGCCGAAACCCCGAGGACATCGAGTACGACTACACAGGATGATGCATCAAGTTCCGCGGCTGTCTACATGGAAGTACCACTACCGTCGCCGTGGATTCGTCAAGACCCGTATACAACTACCGCCTCCGAAGAACCGTGTAACGATACGTCAAGTTCGACTACGACTCATGAACAACCACGCGGGATTCCTCGGACGTCAAGTTCAACGATGCGTCAAGTTCCTCGTTGTGACCCCGAACATATACGGACAAACTTGTGCGTCTAAGAACGTGAACGCCTACCGATGACCCTCCAAGTTCGTCCATGATTGCTATGTACCACTACCATCGACGAGAACCACTACTTCCACTACGGCATGTACAACTGCCATCGCGAGAACGTCTACTTCCACCACTTCCACTACGAACTCGTTCCACTCCGTAAATGCACCTTTGGAAGGTATAACCGCCGGAACGACGCCCGTGAACGAATGAATGCATGTTGTATGAGAGGCACCCTTGTTCGCCTTGAGTCCGAATTGTTGGTGCACGTTGCCCCTCTTTTGCCTTGTCATCGACATGTGGGAACCCAGTTACCGGGATCACCCCACCATTTTGCTTGACACGCTCACATCATTTTTCCTTTTGCATCGGTATTTCCATGAGCTACCGGAATCGTTATCGTTGCCGTGGCACCCCTTTCTTTCCACCACGGTGACAAATGCTTCATTTTGCTCTTGTCAACTTTAATAAAAATTGCATAAAACTTGTCCATGTCATCCGCATCATGATAACAACATTTAAAAATGTTTAAACTATTGTTGCAATAAATTACTAAGGCATATGGGGATTTACCGGATTCGTTATTTGTTATATCCGTCCCCATTTAAATTGTTTAGATAGTATAGTTTTGTTATGCTTCACCTCTTGCCATGTTAACCAACATTTAAAATTGTTGAGTACCTAACCGGGAGAGAACTAAATAATTAATGTGGTGTTCTGTCAATATGCAACTCGTTGCATATTGAGCTACATTTAACTTGTAGTTTTGTTTGTGCCCTTTGCCATGTCATGCATATTTAAACCGGACATGCATCATAATTGTTTGCGCATCATGCCATGTTATGTGTTGGTTGTTCACTATGTTGTTTGCTTCTTTCTGGTGTTGCTTCTTCGGGTTAGTTCCGATAACGTCACGTTGTGAGGATTCGTTCGACTATGTCTGTTTGTCTTCTTCATGGACTCGTTCTTCTTCCTTGCGGGATCTCAGGCAAGATGACCATACCCTCGAAATCACTTCTATCTTTGCTTGCTAGTTGCTCGCTCTTTTTCTATGCCTATGTTGCGATACCTACCACTTGCTAATCATGCCTCCCATATTGTTAAGCCAAGCCTCTAACCCACCTTGTCCTAGCAAACCGTTGTTTGGCTATATTACCGCTTTGCTCAGCCCCTCTTATAGCATTGTTAGTTGCAGGTGAAGATTGGAGCTTGTTCCATGTTTGGAACATGGTTATTTTGTTGGGATATCACAATATATCTTATTTACTTAACGCATCTATATACTTGGTAAAGGGTGGAAGGCTCGGCCTTATGCCTGGTGTTTTGTTCCACTCTTGCCGCCCTAGTTTCCGTCATATCGGTGTTATGTTCCCAGATTTTGCGTTCCCTACACGGTTGGGTTATAATAGGAACACTTTGACAGTTCGCCTTGAATAAAACTCCTCCAGCAAGGCCCAACATTGGTTTTATCATTCGCCATCTAGCCTTTTCTTTCCCTTGGGTAGGCCTGCCCAAGGGTCATCTTTATTTAACCCCCCCCCCCGGGCCAGTGCTCCTCTGAGTGTTGGTCCGAATTGAGCTGCCTGCGGGGCCACCTCGGGGAAACTTGAGGGTTGATTTTACTCGTAGCTAGTCTCATCTGAGTGTGCCCTGAGAACGAGATATGTGCAGCTCCTATCGGGATTTGTCGGCACATTCGGGCGGCTTTGCTGGTCTTGTTTTACCATTGTCGAAATGCCTTGTAACCGGGATGCCGAGTTTGATCGGATTGTCTTGGGAGAAGGAATATCCTTCGTTGACCGTGAGAGCTTGTGATGGGCTAAGTTGGGACACCCCTGCAGGGATTTGAACTTTCAAAAGTCGTGCCCGCGGTTATGGGCAGATGAGAATTTGTTAATGTCCGGTTGTAGAAAACCTAAAGATTATCTTAATTAAAATGCATCAACCGCGTGTGTAGCCGTGATGGTCTCTTCTCGGCGGGGTCTGGGAAGTGAACACGGTGTTGGAGTTATGCTTGACGTAGGTTGCTCTAGGATCACTTCTTGATCATAGATTCTCGACCGTGCTTTTGCCTTCTCTTCTCGCTCTCATTTGCGTATGTTAGCCACCATATAAGCTAGTCGCTTGCTGCAGCTCCACCTCATACTTTTACCCTTCCTATAAGCTTAAATAGTCTTGATCGCGAGGGTGTGAGATTGCTGAGTCCTCGTGGCTCATAGATACTTCCAAAACCAGTTTGCAGGTGCCGATGATACCATGCAGGTGGCGTAACCAAGCTCAAGGAGGAGCTCGATGAAGACCTTGTTCGTAGTGTTGTTTCGTTTCAGTTGATCAGTAGTGGAGCCTAGTTGGGACGATCAAGGATCTGTGTAGCATGTGGGGTAGTCTTCTTTTATTTTGGTTCCATAGTCGGACCTTGTTTGTATCTGGATGATGTAATGTTATATTCATGTATTGTGTGAAGTGACGATTGTAAGCCAACTATGTATCTTTTCCCTTATGTATTACATGGGTTGTGTGAAGATTACCTCACTTGCGACATTGCTTTCAACGCGGTTATGCCTCTAAGTCGTGCTTCGACACGTGGGAGATATAGCCGCATCAAGGGTGTTACAAGTTGGTAATCAAAGCCTTCCCCGACCTTAGGAGCCCCCTGCTTGATCGAACCGTTGGCATTGTTGAGTCTAGAAAAATGTTTTGAGTCATTTAGGAATTATATATATCGGAGAGTTAGGAATTCTTTTTACTCCTCAGTCCCTTCATCGCTCTGGTGAGGCATCCTGACGTAAAGTTTTGACTCTTCTCTTCTCAAATTTCACTAAAAAAATTTAGGATCACGCGGGTATCTTGGAATCGTTTCGATGGTTTTGTGACGAGAACATTGTTCTTGGTGCCTCCTGACATTTAGGGGTTGTGGCAGTGTCCCGGGGAGTTGAGCTCCGAAGTGTTGTCGTCACTATTTTATCGTTGCAGTTCTGGAATACCTGAGTTCGCCGACATCGAAAATCTCTTTTATGCAGTTGTTGGTGAGATAACCTCGACGCCACCCAGTACTGGGGCGGGAGTTCGGGAGTATTGCCATAACTCGTATAACGGATGCTTTTCGAAGGTTGAGGTAAATGATTTCCGAAGGTTTCTTGGTTATGTGTTGAAGGATGGATATAGTTGGATGTAGGATTTGTTAGTTTTGGGTGAGATATTATGCTTCCCCTGTATACCCAACACCTGATTGCATAACCGGAAAGTTTCGGGAGTTTATAACTGGGAATTCAAGTAGCTCGTAGGATATCTTTCAACAGATGTATGATATAAAATTGGGGTTCGATGTCTAGTGGTCCGCCTATTCACGGTTGGTTTTACAGTGGTCTCGTTGTGTCTTAAAGAGTCCTTGGCTATGCCGACTCGGGGACGCTTCGTATGTCATGTGCACTGCCCTGTACATGATTGTGTTGTACGATCGAGCCCGTGTAGGCCCCACCATGAAAACTTCAGACGAAATCTCTATCATATGTATGTTCCGGCTTATTCCGCAAGTCAATCCTTTGTTTTTGTTTTTGAGCTGTGGTATTCGAGTTGCTTCGAAGTCAAGAGTTGATTCTATACCTTTCCTAAGCGGTGTTCTCATACTCTTATGCGAATACTAATCCTTGTTGATAATCGAGATTGTCATGCCAATCTTGTTCAGCCGGTGTGTCTCTCTTCAAGGGGATCCGATCACGTCAACATTCGCAAGTTCAATTATCAGTTTTTTCTAATCGGTGTTTGTTTTCATCCGTCCCAAGTTGTCTTTGTTTTTCCCACCCACCCACCATTTTTCTTCAAGGACTCAGATTGCTTAATCGAGTATCCATCTTATTGATGTGTAGTCTCTCCATTCTTTTCCTTCAATGTTCGTATCCGGTGATTCTCATGAAGATACTGACGGAGCCTCAAGTTCATCATTATTTGCTCTTTTTCTTCTCAGGTGGATTCAATTCAAACTTTGTTGATCATATCCTTTCCTCGTTTCAAAGCTTTCTCATGCCGGTGCACCTCTCAACTATCCTCTTCTCGCTATTCATTTGTTCTGGAGTGCTCAAGATATCTCGAAGATTCGTGTTTCCACTCTGCTTCCGTTCAAACTCTTTCGATGATGTTATCTCATTCAAGCCTCCTAAATCAACCGGTGCAATCTCTCTTTAAAATCGTTCAACGGTGTATCTTTTCAATGGGCCCTAACCCACAGGTTTTTTCCCAGGACCTTACCTGACTCTTCTTATTATTCCGGAGCTTCTCAAATTCTTTTCCAAGTTTGACGTAAGAATGAGTTATCATCGGTCAAATGCCTTTCTCCAAGATCTATCAAATTCTTTCATCGTTGGTTCAACCTTTCCAATCTTAATACCGGAGTATCTCAACAATTTGGTGGTGTTTCTCGTCGTCATTCTCAACACTTGAAGACCGAAGAAGATTTTTTTTACTCTCAATCTTATCCGTTCTCTTCAAGATTCGTGATTCTATCTTATTGCAATCCTCTCATAATTGTCTTGATTGTGAGAATTCTTTTCACCCACCCAGAGCTTTTCATGAGTAGTTTCCAATTCTTTCCTCCGAAGGCCATCTTTTCAAATATTATTCATTCCAGCTTTCAGCTCTCGTTCTTCAATCTTACCGGTGCATCGTTCAAGTATTCTCTAATCAGCTCATGATCTATTCGTTCTCATGCATCTAAATTCTCTCAAGTATCTTCGTTCATTTTCTAATTCTTCCCAGTGTTTCTTTATCTTTTCTTCGTTCATTTTCAATTCTTATGGTGGTTCGTTCAAGATTTATCTTACCTTGTTATCATATCAATTCATTCGCTGTTTCCAAATCCCACCGGCGGTTCGATCAAGACCTTCCCAAGTTTGCGCTATATCTATCTTAATCCTTTCAACGAGAATAAGTAGTATGCCAAATTCGTTGCTTGTCATCAATTTAATTGATGAAGGATAAGCATAATGTAATTATTATTCTTGTTTCATCCAAGTGATTAATTCCTTATTCCGGAGGTTCATCAAGAATTCTTGATTTCATTTGTTCATCTTTCTTTCCGGAGTTCCAAGGTCTCTCAATTATATCACCACGAAGCTCCATCTAAATCATTGCAAGGATTCTCCCAGAGTTCTTTCAACTTTCCTTTCGTTTGATCATTCTTTTATTACCGGAGTTCTTTATGGAGGCCCTACATGGTGGTTCATCAAGGATTTAAATTCCTTCTCAAAGTGTTCATTGAGATTCTCTTCAGAGGAGATCAAGTATTCCTCTTCTTGCATTCCGAAGTGCAATTCTTTCTACAGTATCATTTGAGGTGGTATTATGTCATTCTTGGTAATTTGAGTTCATGTTTCATGATTCACATGTTGTCAAGAATGAGGTATTTTAAATCCATCAATCTCTTCATTGAAGTTATATTGGGTTATATTTCACCTAAAGCTTTCCCTAAGGATTTTGCTATTTATGGTGCTTATAAATGACCCAAGTTCTTCATCTATCCTCCCGGTGAAACAAGTTTCTCGTCTCCTTGTTGATATCAATCCAATCTTTTGTTTCCGTAGTGGCAGAATTTCGCCTCAATTTTGAGAAGTTTTCCATAAGCCCACTACAAGCTTATTCGTTTCGTTGTTGGTTTTCCAATAACTCCGTTTTAACCTTTTTGGAAGGATGTTTTCAAATTCATTCGATGTAGAAGATGTTGTTTTCTTCTTTGTTACTTTCAGTCCGTTCTATCTTTTGTTCCGGAGGCATTATGATGTTGCACACTTCAATCCATCATCCCATTTTGTCAAAGATCATGTTCTTTCCTTTGCTTATCCATTCAACCATAGTGACGTGTCCTCTTTTCAAGTATCCTCTCATCTTGTCAAGTTCATGATTCTAACTCCTTCCATTTACAGTCGGAGTGCTGCCCAAATTATATCATTCTTATTCCTTCTCTATCTTGTTTAACCGGAGTGTTGTGTCTATCTTTCCTCTTCTAACCGGAATCTCATCCAAGTGTTTTCATTTTGCCAAGCTCATATTCTTTACCTTCCATTTCCAACCGGAGTGTTGTCGTAAATGACCTTTATTGTTCCTTGTTCCTCTTTTCTAACGGAGTGTTTTCAACTTTGTTCATCTTCATTGTATTCTCTCTTTCAATTTGTTCAACCTCGCAAAGGTTCTCTGGTTTCACTTGTTTGTCAAAGAAGCAACTTAGTTTTACCTCTCCACTTCCTTTTCCGCTTCTCTCCGGTGCCATCTCAGATCTTGGGACGAGATCCTCTCGTAGTGGTGGAGTGTTGTAACGCCCCGAGAGCGACGCTCCAGGCGCCTTCCATGTTTCTCCTTGCCGCCGTGTGTTTTTATCGATTGTTGCATCGTCTTGCTTATGTCATCTTTTCTTTTCCCTTGTGCACTTCTTCTTGTATGTTGCTGTGTGTGTTGCAATCTTTATAATGTGTTGTGCTTCATGTATGTTCAACTCCTGCTTTGTCTCTCTCTCAACTTCATCTTCTTCTCCACCCATGACCCTTTGCATGACCATCTTCTTCCCTTTCTTCTCTTCTTTATTTATTTGGGGTATTTATTTCCCTCTTTCCGTTAATGCTCATTCTTTCCCTATATCTATTTCACCATGCCTACTTGTTCTCTATCAAATTTCTTCCCTTTTGAAGTTGTTTTGGTTGGGTTCAAAATTGCATCAAGTTTGAAGTTAATTCAAACTTGGTTTAATTTTCTACCTTTAAAAATGCCCTAAGCAATTTATTCAAATATTACATAAATCTTGGACCCCATAGCATTTTTCCTCTTTGTCAGAAACCTCCCTTAGATCCCTGCACATTTTTTTATTTGCTATGTGAGGAGATTAAATAAAGAAGAGAAGAGGGAGGGAGAAGGGAGCCCAGCCAGGCCTCTGGCCACTTGGGCCTCCTATGCAGACTGGCCCACCTAAACCCTATCTAACCCTAGCCCGGTCCCTCACTCTCCTCGATCTTTCTCTCGCGCCGCCAGACCCTCTTGCTCGATCCCCCACGCTCCTCCTTCCCATCGCTTGCCTCCACCACCAGAACAGACGCCTCCGCCGCCAGCGCCCGATCCCCTCGCGCATCTCTCCCCTTCGTCCTCCTCTGGCGCCACCCCTCTCCCTCACTCACTCATCTCCCTCGACAGCGCCCTTCCTTCTTCCCCGCGCCGCCATCGCCTCCCTCTGCCATTGTGCCACTTCGCCGTCCTTCAGCTCATCGTCGCACACTTGCCGTCTCCGCCGCCGCACGGGTGAGCGCCACTGCCAAGGCTGCTCCTTCTGTCGCGCGCTACCCCGGAGCCGCGCCGGTCCTCCTGTCCCGCAGCAGAGCACCCCGGCGCCCATCTCTTGCGCCTCCCCGAGCAGGAACTCCGCCTTCCCTGCGCCCGTGTTTCGCTGACCGGAGGTGTCGTCCTCGACCGTCGCCAGCACTGCTGCCCCGCCTGTGTCCTTTGCTCCGCCCGTCTCGCGCGCTCCCTTCATCTACGTGCCCAGGGCCGCGTCAGAGCCGTCTCTCGGGCCAGGCTGCTGCCATGCTCTGGCACCGCCCTCTGCTTCCGTCGAGCCGTGCCACTCCGCTACACCCCCTCTCCTGCCTTGACTCCACCGCCTGGACGTGCTCTGTCGTCTGCCATCTCCAGATTGCTCCCGCCTACAACTCCTTCATGCCCCGGCCACAAACCTCCAAGGCCATCGTTCAACGTTGAGACCTCTGCCCCGGAGTACCTCAAGTTCGTCTATACAAAACTGCAAAGTACCTCTACGCTCGGATACGCCAAGACTGTCCAGGATTTGCCAAGTACCGGTTCGAGTATGACTACCGCTGAAACCCCAAGGACATCGAGTACGACTACACAGGATGATGCATCAAGTTCTGTGGCTGTCTACAAGGAAGTACCACTACCGTCGCCGTGGATTCGTCAAGACCCGTATACAACTACCGCCTCCGAAGAACCGTGTAACGATACGCAAGTTCGACTACGACTCATGAACGACCACGCGGGATTCCTCGGACGCCAAGTTCAACGATGCGTCAAGTTCCTCGTTGTGACCCCGAACATCTACGGACAAACTTGTGCGTCTAAGAACGTGAACGCCTACCGATGACCCTCCAAGTTCGTCCATGATTACTATGTACCACTACCATCGACGAGAACCACTACTTCCACTACGGCATGTACAACTACCGTCGCGAGAACGTCTACTTCCACCACTTCCACTACGAACTCGTTCCACTCCGTAAATGCACCTTTGGAAGGTATAACCGTCGGAACGACGCTCGCGAACGAATGAATGCATGTTGTATGAGAGGCACCCTTGTTCGCCTCGAGTCCGAATTGTTGGTGCACGTTGCCCCTCTTTTGCCTTGTCATCGACATGTGGGAACCCAGTTACCGGGATCACCCCACCATTTTGCTTGACATGCTCACGTCACTTTTCCTTTTGCATCGGTATTTCCATGAGCTACCAGAATCGTTATCGTTTCCATGGCACCCCTTTCTTTCCACCACGGTGACAAATGCTTCATTTTGCTCTTGTCAACTTTAATAAAAATTGCATAAAACTTGTCCATGTCATCCGCATCATGATAACAACATTTAAAAATGTTTAAATTGTTGTTGCAATAAATTACTAAGGCATATGGGGATTTACCGGATTCGTTATTTGTTATATCCGTCCCCATTTAAATTGTTTAGATAGTATAGTTTTGTTATGCTTCACCTCTTGCCATGTTAACCAACATGTAAAATTGTTGAGTACCTAACCGGGAGAGAACTAAATAATTAATGTGGTGTTCCGTCAATATGCAACTCGTTGCATATTGAGCTACATTTAACTTGTAGTTTTGTTTGTGCCCTTTGCCATGTCATGCATATTTAAACCGGACATGCATCATAATTGTTTGCGCATCATGCCATGTTATGTGTTGGTTGTTCACTATGTTGTTTGCTTCTTTCTGGTGTTGCTTCTTCGGGTTAGTTCCGATAACGTCACGTTGTGAGGATTCGTTCGACTACGTCTGTTTGTCTTCTTCATGGACTCGTTCTTCTTCCTTGCGGGATCTCAGGCAAGATGACCATACTCTCGAAATCACTTCTATCTTTGCTTGCTAGTTGCTCGCTCTTTTGCTATGCCTATGCTGCGATACCTACCACTTGCTAATCATGCCTCCCATATTGTTAAGCCAAGCCTCTAACCCACCTTGTCCTAGCAAACCGTTGTTTGGCTATGTTACCGCTTTGCTCAGCCCCTCTTATAGCGTTGTTAGTTGCAAGTGAAGATTGGAGCTTGTTCCATGTTTGAAACATGGTTATTTTGGTGGGATATCACAATATATCTTATTTACTTAACGCATCTATATACTTGGTAAAGGGTGCAAGGCTCGGCCTTATGCCTGGTGTTTTGTTCCACTCTTGCCGCCCTAGTTTCCGTCATATCGGTGTTATGTTCCCGGATTTTGCGTTCCTTACACGGTTGGATTATAATGGGAACCCTTTGACAGTTCGCCTTGAATAAAACTCCTCCAGCAAGGCCCAACATTGGTTTTACCATTCGCCACCTAGCCTTTTCTTTCCCTTGGGTAGGCCTGCCCAAGGGTCATCTTTATTTAACCCCCCCCCCCCCCGGGGCCAGTGCTCCTCTGAGTGTTGGTCCAAACTGAGCTGCCTGCGGGGCCACCTCGGGGAAACTTGAGGGTTGATTTTACTCGTAGCTAGTCTCATCTGAGTGTGCCCTGAGAACGAGATATGTGCAGCTCCTATCGGGATTTGTCGGCACATTCGGGCGGCTTTACTGGTCTTGTTTTACCATTGTCGAAATGCCTTGTAACCGGGATGCCGAGTCTGATCGGATTGTCTTGGGAGAAGAAATATTCTTCGTTGACCGTGAGAGCTTGTGATGGGCTAAGTTGGGACACCCCTGCAGGGATTTGAACTTTCGAAAGTCGTGCCCGCGGTTATGGGCAGATGGGAATTTGTTAATGTCCGGTTGTAGAAAACCTAAAGATTATCTTAATTAAAATGCATCAACCGCGTGTGTAGCCGTGATGGTCTCTTCTCGGCGGCGGCCGGAAAGTGAACACGGTGTTGGAGTTATGCTTGACGTAGGTTGCTCTAGGATCACTTCTTGATCATAAATTCTCGACCGTGCTTTTGCCTTCTCTTCTCGCTCTCATTTGCGTATGTTAGCCACCATATAAGCTAGTCGCTTGCTGCAGCTCCATCTCATACTTTTACCCTTCCTATAAGTTTAAATAGTCTTGATCGCGAGGGTGTGAGATTGCTGAGTCCCCGTGGCTCATAGATACTTCCAAAACCAGTTTGCAAGTGCCGATGATACCATGCAGGTGGCGTAACCAAGCTCAAGGAGGAGCTCGATGAAGACCTTGTTCGTAGTGTTGTTTCGTTTCAGTTGATCAGTAGTGGAGCCCAGTTGGGACGATCGGGGATCTGTGTAGCATGTGGGGTAGTCTTCTTTTATTTTGGTTCCGTAGTCGGACCTTGTTTGTATCTGGATGATGTAATGTTATATTCATGTATTGTGTGAAGTGGCGATTGTAAGCCAACTATGTATCTTTTCCCTTATGTATTACATGGGTTGTGTGAAGATTACCTCACTTGCGACATTGCTTTCAATGCGGTTATGCCTCTAAGTCGTGCTTCGACACGTGGGAGATATAGCCGCATCGAGGGCGTTACAGGCTCTCTATGGAAGAATGGTGGTACAATAAAAGCTTTCACACTTCACTAAAAATGACACATTTCCAATCTCTATATGCCAAACCGCCCCCTCTCATTGTTGAACTGATGTTACCCCCACCAGAGGGAGGGCATACTCAAGATGAGCTAGGCAAGAACAACATTGCACAGTAGATCAAGGACAATTTGCTGAAAGCACAGGAAAGAATGAAACACTTTGCTGACAGGAAGAGGTCTGGTAGGAAACGGGAAGTGGGAGATATGGTGCATGTCAAGCTTCAACCCTACAGGCATACCAGCCTGAGCATACACAGACATCTCAAACTCCATTCTAAATACCATGGACCCTTCAGAGTGTTGGAAAAGATTGGCCAGATTGTATACATATTGCTGCTTCCTGCTGGCTGTTAGTTACACCCAATGTTCCACATCAGCCAGCTAAAGAAGCATATAGGACCTGATGCGGTTCCTAACCCAAAATTACCACTCCTTGATGCAGATGGCCACATTCTGATACAACCTGAAGCATTGCTCGAGAGAAAACTTATATCCAGAGTGCAAGGAGATATCAGCATTCCGATGGTACAATGGCGCATCAAATGGTTGAATTTACCAGTGGAAAATGCTACTTGAAAAGACGCCGCATTCATGCAGAAGATCTTCCCTTGAGGACAAGTCTGTTCTCAACTAGGGGGGGGGGGGAGTTGTTAGGATTGTAGCTGCATTTAGAACAATGTTGTTTTCTGTTGTCAAGTCTGTTGAGCCGTGATTCATCAATCGTGCGGTCGCCAGAGTCACTTACGGCTTCACACACTAGCGCCCTCTCTCAACCTTTGATCTTATGATGGGCCGTCCTGGTGAATGCTACGTTGTAGTTCAAATTTACCGCAAGCACTGTAGCTCGATGTGCCTGTCCATGTCTTTCTTTTTCCCTTCTGTCGCATTTTACTTTTGACTATTTAGTGGGCACTCTCCAGCGAGGGAGCCATCTATCTTGTAATCGGGTTGTGCCCTAAGCCGTCTTGTTCCGGCTGGAGACCCTAGTTCCGGGTTCCTCCGATCTAAATCGAAATCCCCAACCAAATTCGCAAGCTGATTGAGTTCTTCTCTGAATTTCTATGATGAACACTGACAGCCACGAGTAGGACCTGTCAACTTCTTTGACCCCTCTCCCATCGCCGGTGCGGCGCACCGGTAGTATCGCTAAACTCTTGCCTGGGTATTAGAGTTTGCCAGTCTCCGATCAAAGACTGGTCTGTTCTTATTTTGTTTAACTATGTAAGCAATTGATCAGGATAGCCTGGCGTACTAGATAGGAGTAATTGGGAGGCTCGATTTGCTTATTTTGTGTAGTGACATGTTTACCATCCTATCGAATGCTTCTCCCTATAATGGTTGTATCCGTGGGTTAACTTTCATAAACCCCCAGTCTGTTGCAGCTACTTTTGGTTGCTACGAGAGCTGTGAAATGTTCTTTGCCTTGACTTAATAAAGTAGGGGCGGGGGAAATAGAAATCCAACTCGATGCCCAGGCTCATCTGCTTCCCCTTGGGAAAAAAAATCAAAACAAATACTAGAAACAAATTAAAAATCCAATTTTTTAGTAGATAATTTGATGCGAGAGGTCCGCTTCAAATTTCAATTCATTTAGAGTCTGTAAAAAAGTTTGCTGTTCACGCACTGTTCTGACCCTGCTTTTGTCTTTTTTGCCGAGAGCTGCTCAGATATTCAAATGAATTAAATTTGGAGCGGACCTCACGCATCAAATTATCTACCACACAAAAAATAGATTTTTTGAATTTTTCTAGTATTTTGAATTTTTTTTCTGAGCACGGGTGCATATGAGCCCGGGAGCAGAAACTCCGCATCCTGGGGGGGGGAAACCCCTTTTGTTTTAAAAAAGAACTGATTATAGATACTTACACTTGAATACATCGTCATCCCGCTTTTGTTCATGGTGTGACTTCTGAGAGTCATCAGTGAATTAAAGAACAGAGTGAAAGTGTTTAGCTTCAGCACAAAAGAAAACGAATCATTCATAGAAATCGATCGCGGAACGCAGAAGGCATTTCGCTACCCATCATTTCTGAAGCAAATAGCTTCGTTTTAGAATTATGGATGGTCAATGTTTGGACAGTGCATTACAGATTATTCGGGACAACTTGAGCTTTGTACAGCTCTGTTGTCATGGACAAAAATGGGGCTGATGTGAAACAAGTCGATCGAGTTCATTCTCAGTATTACATTATTGTTAACATGTTGGTAGCTTGCACCGTGACTAATCTTTCAGCTGTGACTAGTCTGTGGGTAAGCAAAAATATGTTAATTCATTACGAGTTTAGCCTGTGCAGAGAAGTAAACGCTCAACGCGAGTCAGTGGAAGTCCGGTTGGCCAGTGGACGTGAGACATCGGTGCCACATCCTGCTATTTGGGTTCACATGCTTCGGTGTTGTGATGACTTCTGTGATCGGGAGGAAGGCATAATGTGTGTTGCAAATACCTGATGTGATGCCGCTGAACCCGGCAAATGCTCCATGGACCTAGAGGAGTTTATATTCGTCAAATGCAAACTAGATATGATGGATGCATGCTACCAATACATATGTGAAATACAGGACATAAACTTACAGCATTTTGTCCAAGCACAGTGCACAAGATGGCATCAGATGCATTTGCACGACACGCCCGGACCATATATGTTGGGTCGATGTACTTCACATCAGCTAGAACACCAATGTCCTTGAAATGTTTCTTGATCTGGGGAGTGATACCAGTGACATCAAATCATTTAGTTGCTATGTACAACTTGACAAAATATCAAAAGGGCGGAGGAATAGGAAGGTTATAACAGATAGAACATGTCAATACGGGAACAGTATCTAATTACTAAGCTTTAAATTCAACATTATATGGTCTCCTATCATGAAATAGGCATGTTAATGACTTGCATGTACAGAAAACGAGGTTCATAAGTTATACACTGGCAGCTAAAAATAACATGTGCAGCACTGAGGTCCCTAACTAGGGTTTGCAAAACTGATGTTAGACTCGGACCAATCCTGACTAGGATGAATAACGTTAACCAGTTCCATTTGTGCCAGAACACTACTGCAACTAAGCTTAGGCAAGCAGCTCAACAAAGAACTGACCAGAAGTTCTACTTCCGTTAAAACAGATTTTCGGTGCACGGGGGCAACGGGGCACGTTATTTTGAACTGCTCAAAAGAGGTGTTTAAATTATTTGAATTTTGTTACATGAATACGCATGCATGTGGTCTAAGTATCTGTGAAATTTCGTTCAATAATACGTTGTATTATGTGCTGCACAAAAAAGACAAAAAATCGGCCAAAAACAACAACAAAAAAGCCCCTGATTTGCATGGATTTTGTCTTTTTTGTATCTTTTACATGCGAGCACTTATATTGCTGAAAATTTGGCCTGTTACACTGCACTGCTATACGCGTGTGCACGCAAAAATTTGAAAATTTCGAACATTAAAAATCTGGTTTTCTGAACTTCAAAAAAACAGGCACTATGTGCCCGTGCTCAGATGTCGATTTTTTCTCTCTTTCCAGCAAAACACAATAGAATAGACAAGATTCTCATAGTTGTTCGACTTTCCAGTAGATTGTGAATTGGCACGCTTACCTGCAATAACTAACTACACTCCTGTACGAGCATGCATGTTTTGCCCTACTATAAAACTGGTGACAGCCAGCATAAATCATTCATACACATTCTCGAAAAAAAATCATTCATACAAAATCCAATAAAAAAGGCCCTTGATTTTCTAGCACGTATAGCAGGTACTGCCCCTCGCAAAAGCAAAAAAAAGTAAAGTAGGTACTGGCTTCAGTAGAGTTGACTGGTTACCAGATGATTTCAAACACCTATCATCATCTAGGATACTTACTAACAAAAATCCATTTGTATGGGGTTTAAAACGAGCATATACCTTTTGTTGCATGTGGACACCAAAATCACTAAGTATCACATTTCCTGAAGCATCTGTTGCATTTGATTTTTGCAGTAAATCCTGCAACAACAAATCCAAGAATCACAACCTAAATTTCATCCATTTAACTGAAGTTACTAGAGCTTTTGGACGAGTCAAAACACCATGCGCCACATCATACCTGTCCTGCACCTTCAGCCACACAAACCACACAAAATCCCTTGGTTTCCAGTAAATGCTCAAGATGTGACAAGACACCATGTTCTCCATCAAGTGTAAAAGATACCTTCACTCAGATTGTGCGCTTGTGTTAGTAAATGTGAAGCAAAGACAGATTTGAAGCTCCATCAGCAGTGTTTTCAGTTACATACCTCAGGTATTAGGCAGACATCAATCTGTCCGCTAGAAAGAGAAGCATGCATGGCTATGAACCCAGTGCTTCTTCCCATTAATTTGACCAACCCAACTCCATGATATGCACTACGTGCCTGAAGATAGAAGGAATTATCTAAAGCAAGAGTAACCATATACCAAATTCACTCCACTTAAGTTTCCATAGTAAAAGAACACGAACAGCAGCAACGTAACCAACCTCTATATAGGCAGAATTGATTGCACGTTGAGCTTCTTCAACAGCTGTGTCAAAACCAAATGTCTTATCCATGAAAAGTATATCATTATCAATGGTCTTTGGAACAGCTACAACTGAAACTTTCAGTTTTCTCTTACGGCACTGCAAACCAGAACAAAGAATTAAACTAAGCATGTACAGTCACATCCCATGAAACACATACGTGTTTTTTCAGTAGAAGATCTGCCAGAATACAAAGATTTAACATAGCAAATGTAATGCACAACGTTTGTAACAGTATGTACTTCTATGAAAAGTTTATCATTAAGAATCACGCGTATTGGGTGTACTTTGGGCACAACCACAGAAGTAACATGTGCTGATTAGGGAAAAGGCATCCCTATGTTTTCTCAATACTGTGTCATTTTTGTGCAAACAATGGGCTTTGTATTCTCAGGTAATTGATATAACCTCTACCATTAGGTTGTATAAGAGTCAGATTACTGCGCTATACTTGACATAGAAATAGAACTAAATGCTCCTTTATCCAATCATGTCCAAAAGTACATCAATGACACCTATGATAAAAATAAAGAAAGGAACTCCAATAGAGACGTAATAACCTCCTCGTGGATAGCATTAGCTCCAGCATGGCTACCATTTCCTCCTATTACAAATAGCATATCGATTCTTCTGGCCTACAAACACAGGATGATCATGTAAAATAATGATGAAGCATCAATACAGAACATCACAATCTTTTATTCACATTGCTTACCTGTATGCTATCTACAATTTCACTAGTTTTAGCTCCTCCACGTGAGACACCTAGGAAGCTTCCACCAGCAAGATTTATGTTCTCCACCACATCACGTGAAAGCTGAAGGTTGAAACCAAAATGTAATTCCATGGCATAATGAACATCAACTTCCTTACAACATCAGGCGAATGGGGGATGCATCCTTACTGGCATTTCTTTTAAGCCTTTTTCAAAAAATCCACGATAACCAAACTGAATTCCGACAATATTCTTCACCCCATAGATCTCCAGGGTAAATACTATCTGGAAATACGATTTACATTTGATCAATATTGTCAAGAGGTTGTGGAACCAAGATTTAGACACAAGAAATATATTTTTAATAAGGCACACCACTTATTTAAACTTCAGGCATGTAAAGAAAAAGCCAATTTCTTGCACGATACTGAAAGGACAATACCTGTCTAATGACATCATTTAAACCGGGGCAGAGCCCTCCACAGGTAACAATGGCTGCTTTTACTTCCTCTGGCTCATAGTATATTTCCTTACGAGGCCCTGCACGATGCACCCTATAAAAAGCAAATACCACTGTCTCATCAATTCCCCCTTCTTGAAAGATAGAATCACGAGAATATAGCAATTGAAGACATTCTAGTAACAATCAAATGACAAATGCAAAAACTCACATAAGCTAGCAATTTTTCATATAATCTGATGATAAAAGGTAACGTATGTCACAGAAAAGACAAACCAACTGCATCAGAGCGTACCAATGTTCCACCCAGCTACAATCAGGATCAATGCACTCAGCTCCAGCAGAAGTATTAGAGGCATAGTTAATCACCTGGAGAAACATACTGTGTAATTATAAATACAAACAGTAAGGAAAAAGATAAGGCTTCTTTAGTCGAAGGTTCAAAAAGCAAAGTCTTTGCGTTTTCTGGAAAAAAAAACATTTTAACTGAAGCACATAATTGGTATTATCTAAAGTAATGTTCGGCAGTTTACAAAGAGAATTAGTAGTTTGCACGAAGTCGGCACATTCAACCTTACAAAATACATTAATGAATTCATGAATAAGCAAATGATACATGGTACCACTAACTGTCTCGTGACATAATTAATTCTTCCTTAGTTTCCCTGAGGTACATCTCGAGACTAGGCTTTCTTCATGTATTATCTTACAAATCCTACGGAAAACAATTAGTTCACGTCATATGAAGCGTGGAGCATCATATGTTATCTCATTACTGACCTTCAGAAGTGCTCTATCATCCTTATTGACATAGCCATTCCACTTGTCAGGTGATGAAGCATCGCTAGCGCCCAGGGGACTTCTGTCAGTAACATATGTTCTTTGTAAAATAAGAGAGATAGATACAGCTTTATGTTTTCAGAATACATAACAAACCAGTTATAGATGAAGTGAATAGGAAGGAACCTGTTTTTCTTCAGAGAAAATGTAGTGAGCCTTGGCTCTAAATCAAATACATCTGTAATATGTGGCAAACTAAAGCGCCTATCCCAGTCTTCCTGATACTTTTGCTTCCAAGAAGGATCACCGAAATCCAGGTCCAACTTCCCTGAAACAGCTCTGGCATGCAGTGCAGCAGAGCCTTTTCTGCTCTTTCGTTCATTTAAGTGAGTGAAACCATACTGACACTGATCCCTGGTTGGATGCCCCCACAGCTGTTGTGCAGTACAAGCACTCGTGCTTGCTTTGAAAGCAATGGCCATCCCAGATAAGGGCATGAAAATAACAGTGGACCCCTAATCTGCAGTAGGAATTTATGTAGGCTGAGTACTTCGTCCCTCCTCAAGCAAAAGTGAAAAGGAGAGGTAAAAACAGCCTGAAGGATCAACTGGTATCGAAATACTGAGACGATTCCATAGAAAAACAATCACAGATCCATAAAATCATTTAAAAGTGAATTCAACATTACAGGGCCAGTTGGACCAGTTCCAACTCTAGGAACAAGCAAACTCTAGTCAGCCAGCTCACAGAGACTGAGCCAGAAAATCCTACAGAACACATTATAAGACAAGAGCATCTGTGTAGTCTACTCATGATCATCTACTCCAACAACACAAGCACGGCACATTAAAACCGAACCAGGCAGCAGCAAGAAGGTAAACATTTCTCAAGATGCCCTACCCACAACAAATTAATTTACACGGACATCAACATGCAACATTCCAACCAACTACACACGTGCCTTTGCCGATCACAACCCACACATGTGACGAAGGTACATTGAGTCAGATGCTACGGTACCACCGAACACCAACAAAAGTTCAGAACGCCTATGAACAACACGAACGAGACACCGTCCTAACATATCACACCCGCTCTGCGTGCATTCCGCGCTCGAAACTCGCAGAGTAGACAGCGAAATACGAACCAAATCGGATAGATTCCGGATGGCCAAACCAACTGGCCTTCCAATTGAAACCCCAAGCTCCCTTCCCCTTCAAACTCTGGTACCCTCCCAAACATTTCTAGCCGGCCGAGCCATGCAGCGCACACGCCGATGGCGGGACCGAGTTGCCACCACGGATGGCAAGACGAGACCGCCGCGTTTGTCTCCTCACGAGCGGAGCTGGGGCCTGCCTGGGGATCCACCGGGCGGAGGCGCGCGGGGTGGGGATTTGGGGATGAGCGGCGGCTTACCTGCGGCCACGGGTTGAGACGGCGAGATGAATCGGGGGTGAGCTCCTCTGGCGCCTCTCCTCCGGCCTCCGGGCTTTGGATTTTTCGAGCCGCTCCACGCTTCACCGAGGGATTGATTCGGGCACGGCGGAGAATCGGAGGGGAGCGGACGGCGGGGGAGGGGGGCGGTCTGCCAGGTGGCGTAGAGGTGCCTCGGTGGGCTCGGTGTATTGACCGCTACACGTGTTCGGGCACTGGATTGGTGGCGTTTTTCTCGGGGACCGGTCCACGAGATGTCGAGGCATTTTTGTTTTTTCCTCCTTTTATTTTGCGAGGTAGTTCTCTTTTAGGGGATCCCTCATTTGCCGGGTAGTTCTTTTTTAGGGGTAAAAACGATTTTCATTCAAACTAGTAAGTGTGCACGTGCGTTAAATTATTGGTTGCATTTTAAGTAGATGCCAACATGTGGTAGATAAAAGGTTGCTTTGCGTCTCGTGGCATATAGGAAAGCTTGACAACGCATGAAACGATGCATGTTCATCTCTGGTACACACAGTCACAAACATACATAAAAATGGAGAGTATAAATCAACCCATACAACTCGTTATTTCATGCCTCCGTTTACTCTTTATATGCATCAAGATGCTCTTGACATGTAAGGCCTCCTTTGGTTTGGAGGAATTTTATAGAATTTTTAGAGGATAGGATCTTATAGGATTTTTTCCTTTAGAGCCCTTTGGTTTATAGGAATAGATTCTTATTCCTACATAGGATTGGTTCCTATCCTCCATATTTCATAGGAAAATAAAAATGAGCCTAGACTCAATGAAAAAATTCCTTTGGTGTCAACCAAATGACATCTCGTTTCCTATTCCTACTCATAGGATTTGAGATACATGCCATCTCATTTCCTACAAAATTCCTATTCCTATGATAATCCTATCCTATGAACCAAAAGAGGCCTAAATGTTTAGGGCCTCTTTGATTCATAGGATTGCAAAAACACAGGAATAGAAAAAACGTAGGATTGGAATAGCATGTCCATTGGATCCCTATAGGATTTGAGTTCGTTTGATTGTGTCGTGGGAAAAACAAAGGATTTCTTCCAAGAGGTTGGAGTGGATGTTAGAATTCCTGTGAAATGTAGTACAAATGAATCCTTTGGAAAAAATCCTACAGGATTCAATCCTACGAATCAAACGGCCAAAATAGGAAAAATTCCTAAGAATTCTAATCCATCAAAGATCCTATAAAAATTCTTTGAATCAAAGAGACCCTTAGTTCATTCTGCACGAAGTGTCAAAGCACTAAAAATCCAAAGCTAAACTCGGCAGGCAACATACACAATTCTATAATGTTTCCCCTCTTTCATCTGTGTTCATCCTCCTTCAAGCCAACAAGCTTTCATGCCAAAATGCGAAGAGAACAATGCGCTGAATAAATACAAGGGTAGACATAGGAAAAAAATAGTACAAAATAACATCCCGGAACACAATGGGAACATATGGAGAAGCACCAGTTGTAGAAAATAAGAAGAAAAAATGCAAGTCATGACCATTTTTGATAGTTTTTCTTTACACCCACTTGTGTGTAATACTATCAAACAATAAAAATAATTTGAGTTCCAAACCATTAACCGAATGAACAGCGAAAGGACCTCAAAGTATTTATACGTAGAAGAATAGTAAAAAAAATTATTTATAGATGGTTCATGTGAGAAGAAAATCACATCTTGCAATTTAGATCATCCAGCCCCTTTATGAAGTGAAAGGAGTTCCAAATGTAACAACTTAAAATAAACCAACTCCAGCAGTACAAGTGTTACAAATTAAGAAAAAACAAATAATGTGTTGATGACACATGTAAACGACATCTGCTAAGAAACACCGAAGATATAAAGATAGCACACTCTGGTTAGTAATGCATAGAAACCTTATTTTGAAGTATACAAGTCAGCATAGGCACGCCGTGTAAGTTCACAAGAAACCAGAAATGTTGGTTGGGCAGTTGTCTTACAAGCAACATAAATTACCGGCACTCCAGCGGCATCCCCTGAGAAGGGGCGACCGGTGCGGCACCCTCGGCGGTTCACGAATTACCGGCACTCCGGCGGCGTCCCCTGAGAAGGAGTTGTTGGTCCTCTGCTCCTTGTCGCCATGCCAAGTGGAGGCCGGTTGTGGTGGTTTTTCTTGGGAGAGATAGGATCGTGATCCAGGAGGTCGAGGTGATGGACGTGTCAATGTGTGCAAATACCCGATTAGTTTCCTAATAAAATGCGATCGTGATCAGTTTCCTAATAAAACATGATCATGGTTAGTTTCCTAATAAAACACGATCATGATTAGTTTCCTAAGAAGATGTGATCGTGATTAGTTTCCTAAGAAGACGCGATCATGATTATAGTTTCCTAATTGATCGGACATGGAGTTTCATATAGTGAAGCACGGTCAGTCAATGTAAATTGTTAAGTGCACACAGAGAATGGATTAGGTTAAGGCTAGCCGTTAGATTAAGTTTAGTGGGCTTAATCATGCGGTCATAATGAATCCATGTACGTTTTACGGGGTGCACATAAGAAAGTTCTTGTTTGATTGTTTAATAGTGGTGGAGATAAGTTCACCGGAATCATTGCAATATCATGTGGTTGAGCAAACCAAACATGTCTACCTATATCCAAAGAAAAGGAAAATTTAGCTAAAGCATCCGCTTCATGGTTTCTGCTTCTTCTCTCATGAATGAAAATACAACTCTCAAACTCCTTTGATCTTTCATTAATTTCTTTAATGATAGCAGCACAACGTCCTGCCTCTCCTGCCTTCACCTCCTTGACGGCTGTAGAACAGTTTGAGGACACGAAGACTTTCCGGATTTGAAGATCCAAAGCAAGTGCTAGTGCCTCTCCACATGCAAGTATCTCCAACGTAGGTGCATCCAGAATTTCAGGAAAAGTAATTGACGACGATCCCATATAAATTCCTTGATCATCTCGACACACCACAGTCGTTGTCCCTCTGTTACCTCTCTTTGATACAACACCATCAACATTAAACTTGCATATACCTTGTGGTGGCCTAACCCATGGCTCTTTCACCAAAATTCTGTTTTGCACTGTTTGTGTGGGCTTCAACTTCTGTTCTATGTTTCCGAGATCAAGAATATACCTCCTAATGAAGTGATGTGTTGCCAAGGGTGCCTGAAAATCATGCTCATAAACAGCTTTTCTTCTGAAATACCACACTGCCCAAAGTGTCACAACCATCTTAGTGTATTCCACATGAGATAACAGGTCCTACATAGCTGAAATCCATTGCTTTGCGTGTGTGTCTGTGACTTCAGTCATCTTCTGCACCATCGTCTCATTGGCCAATGCCCATACACATCTTGCTGGAGAGCAGTCCAGAAAAGCATGGCGCCATGAATTAGGAGCCCCGCAAAGAGGGCAGCATGCAGAGTCGGCCATGTTTCTATGCTCCGGTACGTCAAAGGTGGGTATCGAATGTTTAGCCAAGCGCCAAAGAAATACTTTGAGCTTTGAAGGAATCTGTGAGCCCCATAGATTAGTCCATTGCTTTGTTGGGTCCACTGTATTCGAGCTACCAGCATCATGAAACAACCAACCTTCGCGACTGTACTTGGTGTTGACGAGCATCTTATAGGCCGACCGAACTATAAAGTTATCATTGTTCTCATGTGCCCATGACCAAAAGTCTGTCACGTTCCTTGTACATAAGGGTATGCCCAGAATCACTTTCTGAATCCATGGGTAAGAAACTATGTCAAACTAGGTCCTCTCTCCATCTAGAGGATGTCTCATCAATCAGTTCTGAGACAAGGAAAATATTACCATTTGCAGTCGTAATGGGTCTCACTGAGCTCTCCCTAGGAAGCCAGTTGTGGTTCCAAATCTCCGTGGATGTCCCATCACCAATACGCCGAATCAATCCCTGAACCAGGACGTCCCTTCCTTCCAGTATGGCCCTCCAAACTTGCGATGGCTGTGATCCTAGTTGTGCGTGTAGAATACATGTTCCCGGTAAATATACCGCCTTCAGTAGTTTTGCACTCAAGGAATTTGGATTCTCTAACAATCTCCATGCTTGATGAGCTAGAAGCGCTAAATTAAACAATTCAAGGTCTCTGAACCCCATGCCTCCCAAATATTTCGGTTTGGTCATCACATCCCAAGACACCCACGCAACTTTCCTCTTCCCTTCTTTTGCTCCCCACCAAAATTTCCTTATCATCATATTCAAGTGTTCACATAGCCCCAGTGGAAGTTTAAAACATCCCATGGAATAAACCGGGATGGCCTGCACAATAGACTTTATAAGCACTTCTTTTCCTCCCATAGAAAGTAATTTCTCAAGCCAACCCTGGATCTTCTTCCAAACTCTATCTTTCAAATATTTGGAAGTGCCATTTTTTGATCTTCCCACATCAGAGGGCATACCCAAATATTTCTCACTAAGAGATTCATTCTGAACATTAAGTAGCATCTCTACTTCCTCCTTCACATTCTGGGGACAACCTTTACTAAAAAATATTGAAGATTTGTCTCTGTTTACCCTTTGACCGGATGCATTACAATAAACATCTAGTAGGTTTGATACTTCCTCCGCCCCTTCTCGACTTGCTTTGAAAAACAGCAGGTTGTCATCTGCAAAAAGAAGGTGGTTAACCGACGGTGCCGACTGTGCCACCTGGATGCCCCTGAGCTGCGATGACTGGTTGTTGGATTTTAAAAGGCACGAAAGTCCCTCTGCCGCCAACAAGAAAAGGTAGGGTGAAAGAGGGTCTCCTTGCCGGATACCTCTTGATGGTTTGAAACTCTGCAATTTGTTCCCATTAAATAAAACTGAAAAAGATATTGTGCTCACCATGTTCATTATAACCGAGATCGAATGATGATCAAAACCCAGTTTCTCCATTATTGCCTGAAGGTAGGCCCACTCAACCCTGTCATAGGCTTTCATCATATCGAGCTCGAGAGCACATGATCTATGTTTCTGCGCCTTATTCCTCTTCATGAAATGTAAACATTCGTAGGCTGATATAATATTGTTAGTTATCAAACGCCCGTGAATAAAAGAATATTGCTCTTCAGAAATTATGTCAGGCAATATCTCCCTCAAACAATTTGCCAGGACTTTTGAGGCAATCTTATATAGCACATTACATAAACTTATAGGCCGGAATTGAGACAAATTTAATGGAGTTTGTACCTTGGGAATTAATACCAGGAGTGTGTCATTGATAGCCTCTGCAGATTCCATACCCTCGACAATACGGAGAACAGCCCTAGTCACCTCCTCTCCACATGTATCCCAATGGTGCTGAAAAAACTTTGCAGGGAATCCATCTGGGCCTGGCGATTTGAGGGGGTACATCTGAAAAACTGCCTTCTTTACCTCTTCCTCTGTATAAGGATTGGTGAGAGAGTCATTCATAGCTTGTGTGATTTTGCAAGGTACCGTATCTAGTACTCCTTCCATGTTCTGCGCACTTCTGAGTTGAACAAATTTTGATAAAACTCCGATGTCATGGTTTCCAACTCCTCCTGATCAGAGACTTCGTGTCCATCAGCAGCCATCAACTTTTTAATTTTGTTACGCCTCCTTCTCATACTTGCTCTCTGATGATAAAAATGTGTGTTGTGATCCCCTTTAGAGAGCCACTGGATGCAGGAGCGCTGTCTCCACATTGTTTCCTCACTATGATAAAGTTCAACCAAGTTTTCTGTGATTTTAAGCTCTAAATGATCTGGACCCAGCCTCCCTGTTCTCCTTCTTCAGTACAAAAAAAATACACTTCCATGATGATACGTGTTTGTCACAGTAGGTCACTTTTTTTGTCATGCATGTACATCCATGACAAATTTATGACAGAATCAAGATAGTCATACTTGTGCTGTTGTAGAAGTGTTTCATGACATTACCAAAATTATCATCACGGAAGTGTCCACTTCCATGACGATAAATCGCGCGTCACAGAAGTGCTTTCGTCAAGGGTGACCGACGCGTGGCATCCACCGTAACGGAACGCCGTTAAGCTATCGGGTCGGGTTTTGGATTCGATAACCCGTTAACAGCCCCGACCAATGGGGATTTTCCACGTGTAAAATCATCATTGGCTAGAGGAAACACGTGTCGGCTCATCGTCGGGACAGATGTCATCCACTCACTGGAGAGAAGGCGCCTATGATACGTCGACACGTGGCACGACCCAACAAGTTTAAATGGGTCGGCCCAACTAAAGGCCCACAAGATTTTGCGGACCATAATGGGCCGGCCCAGCTAAAGGCCCACGAGATTTTGCGGACCATAATGGGCTGGCCCAGCTAAAGGCCCACAAGATTTCGCGGGCCATAATGGGTCGGCCCAGGTACATGCCCACAAGATTTTTGTGTGCCATAATAGGCCAGCCCAGGTAAAGGACCACAACATTCTTGCGGATCATAATGGGCTGGCACAGCTAAAGGCCCACGAGATTTCGCCGACATTAATGGGCCGGCCCAGCTGTAGGCCCACAAGATTTTGAGGACCCTAGCAGGCCGGCCCGTTAACTGGCTGCCATGTTTTGGGCCAAATGTCGGCCCATATTGGATACGGTCTATTAATGGCCTGCCACGCTCTGGGCCTAATAGTGGCCCATATGAGATCCGGCCCGTTAAAAGCCTACCACGTTCTGGGCCAAATTACGGCCCAGATCAGGTCCGGCCCTTTAAGAGGTTTCGGGCCTAATTATGGCCCATATCAGATTCGGCCCGTCAACTGGACACTATACTTTTGGGCCCACTTGCTAAAGGCCCACTTAGTAATTCGGCCTGATATTAGTTTTGGCCTGTTAAGGGCTCGTTTAACATTTCAGTCCTATATTAATTTTTAGCCTGTTAAAAGCCCGTCATATAGTTGGGCCTAACTATGGCCCGGTTTGCATCCGGCCTGCTCGCAGCCGATATCTGATTGGGCCAAACAAGGACCGAGACAATTTTTCGGCCTGTTAGAAGCCCGTGATTTGATTCGCACAATCATGGGCCAGGGTTCATTTCGGGCTACTGCCGGTCCGTGAGCTAATCGGCACGTTTCAGGCCCAACCTACATCGTGATTGCATGACGGCCCAATTATGTACCGTAATTTTATGGTTTGGCCGGTTTACTGCGAAGACAGGATATATATATACAGTAAAATAACAGCAGCATCGCCATGACTATCCAGATTGACCCTCGCCTAGTTACAACAATGTAATGTAAATCATTGATGTGTTCAATCAGCAGAAAAACAGGAAAATAATAGCCATGAATAATAGCACTTACACATAAGTTGGACAGGAAGATGTGAAAATGGTGTTTGTCTTCACAATAATCTTCCCATGATGGGAATATATGCACGTAGTCCCTAACAACATTGAAAGCATTGTCTTTTAAACTGGGAATAAATGGAATGGGGTTCCAATCTGCAGGAATTGGCCGTCTCTGCAGTTGGGATAGGTCTTCGGCCAGTGGACTTGCTGTACTTTTTGCTGGAGTGGGATTTTTCTGTGGTACAGCTGGTGCTATGGCAAATTAAATCGGTATACCTTTTGCTGGAGTGCAGGTCCTGTGTGGTGGGGCTAGTGGTGTGGCCAGTGAAGTATGGGTACAGTCTGCTGGAGTCAGTCATACGTTTTGTGTCACTGGTTGTAGAGCCAATATAAGTGGGGTGCTGTCTGATTTGTCCGGCACCACCATGTTTTTCAAGGACTTTGCTGGTGCTCCTTCAGGTTCGGCAATCACCCTCTTCCTTTTTGATGTCTGATACACAAGAACAGCATTTGAGTGGAAAAACATGGTATGATGACAGATGGAATATGTATTGATAATGGATGGGCATGGCATCTTGACATATATGATGAGTAAACTAAGCAGATGGCGGTGCAACAAAGTATAAGAAATGCAAGACAACATATGCAAGATACCCGCAATCAATAAAACATTGCCAAATTAGAACAGGCACCTTGATGGGTGAACAGGACAGGTCGTCTGCCTTTGACTCCTCGAGATTAGAATAGTCATTAGGATCATATTCTGAACAAGAATCAACAGGTGGGGAGCGTATGAGTTTCATTGCATCCAGAATGGCACTCAATGCCTTGGTGCTAATTTTGTAAGTCATTGAAGTGTTTAGCTTCAAGAGTGGACTGCTGCTAGTGCGACACAAAGCAGCTACACAGATCATAGTGTAGATATAACGGGAAAACCTTAAGCATCAGAGTAAAATCAGCAAAGTGGAACTTGCTAGAATATATGTGCTAGTATTGCCGGTACGGCTAGAAAGGCTTCGGATACCAGCTCTCTTCAAGTGAAGGTGTGGTACTGTTAATATCAGTGTAACTCTCAAAGGCGACACAGCTCCCCGCATTTCCTTACTATTCTTATAGGATTCAAGTGGGCAGGCCACTACAAATCCTATTCCTATGTTTACAAGATCCTACGAATCAAAGAGGCTCAAAGTGTCCATCACAACCAACCGTATAGACCTCTACACTGCAAATGTCCCTGCTCATCTTCAGTACAAGGAACATACTATACTACTATCATACTCCCTCCATTCCAAAATATAAGTCTTGGTAGAGATTTCCACTATGGATCACATACTGATGTATCCAGGTACATTTTAGAGTGTAGATTCACTCATTTTACTCCATATGTACTCCATGGTGGAATCTATACAAAGACTTGTATTTAGGAACAGAGAGAGTACATATTAAAGAAGAACGGAAGAGGAACATGATAAAGAAGAGCAAGTAGATTTTGGATAATAAAATGTTGGTTGTGTAGTGCCCACACATGATGAACCAGAGCGCATTTAGAATGCAACTCCTAGCTGTCTCTCGAACATTTCAGGCGGTTGGATGAAGATCCTACGTCTCCTAACCCTTCTTCTTCCTCGTCTCTGATTCTTCCCATACAGAACACCGCACGGGCCGCCGGCCGGACCACCGGCCCCCACCGCCTGTGTTCCTCCGCCACCCCCCCCCCCACCCCCCCCCCCCTCAAGTTCTCTTCGTTCGGCGAGGCCCCACAACCACCCGAGCCCCGTCGATCGCACCGGAGAACTCCGGCGAGCTCTGAAAAATTGACTGACCCAATTTTGAAATTTAGTCTACTGTGATTTAACTAGTGTGGAATATAAAAGGGGAAATCCATAAGCATTGCGAGTATGGTGTTGAGCGTGCCATGGCGGATCTGAAGGTGCAAACTGGACAAAGGCAACTTCACAACCAAGAGAAGAAATCAGAGTAAAGCAGTGGCGATCTATTTTCTTGTTGCGATAAATAAGTTGAGCAGATACAAAAGAGTACCGCCTCTGGTGCGGCGTCGTGTACGCATCTGCTGAGAATTTGACGGTGCTGCGATAGCGATGGCTGTCGGCGGCGTGGAAGCAGATCTAGGAGGGTAGACGGTGGCGGTGGGGCACGGTGAACGAGACGGTCGTAGGAGTGGCGCCGGCAAGGTGGACGACGGCGGGGATGAAGCGAGAGGACAGGATGCAAGGATCCTGGTCCGAAGCCGTGGATGAGAGAGGTCGATCTCTTGTAATGGACGGCGGCGTCGGGGTATCAGCTCCGGCATGGTGGAGGAGGACGGCGGTGGATGGGGTGGCGGACGGCGGCAGACGGAGGAGGGTGGGGTGGAGAGGGTGTTTTGGTGCCCACGGAGTACGAATGGGGAAAAAGGAGGTAGAGAGGAAGGGGGGAACCATGTATTCTGGGCGCGCTTGTCTCAAATGTGAGGAAATTTACAAACTTAGCCCCTGTTTATAATTTCTACTACATCACAGCAACACTAGTCGGTTGGGGATAGGATGGTAATCTCGCATACACCGAATATTTGCCGACGAGAGTTTGTTTTTGTCTCCCACCGTGTATGAATATGAATCAGGGAGGGAGTCGATTTTGGCCGAGGACACACTGTTTTTTGGCGCCCACCGTGTATGAATCCGGGTGATAGGCGGTTATGTCACGTTTGGGTGAAATTACAAACCTACCCCTATCGAAACCTATAGAAATCCAGCATATAGGCTTTGCGTGGCAGGGATAAGCAGCAGTGATTTCCATCTCGCAGGTTTTGGTTTCGGGCGGTTACTGCGACTTTCCCCGCTTCGTTCAAATTTTGCAGAGTGCACGTTTACCGTGCCAACTCAATTCGAATCCCATTTGTATTCTATTTTTTTGGGCGGGATCCATTTTCAATTGGAATTACATTCTATATACATCATTTTTTTATATATATACTTTCAAAAGCACAACAAAGAATTCTGCTCCTTTATATGTATAATATGATTTACAAATACAACGATCTCGAAATCTTAAGGTTGAATTCGAAAAAATTTAACCAAATTATGTTCTACTAAAATGTATGGATCAGTAATATCTACATATTAAATAACATAGATGTGCGTGAATTCATATGAGTATGCATGTTTGATAGATCAATTTTGGTTCAAGTATGGATTACATGTATCATCATCTCGAATTCAAATATTTGAATCCCTTTTTTGTTCACTCCTTTCACGCCCATCTCTCTCGCATGCATGCTCCTTCAGGTGGCTATCACTCTCTTTTCTCCAGCTCACCCGCACGCTCACTTCATGTTGCTCCTATCCTCGCAAACATGGTCTCTCGACGTCTCCCTTGAGAAGTGTCACACTCTCCCTATCATTTAAATTACACGATTTTCATTATCTCTCACGTCTCTACTGTTCTCTAGTATCACTCGGTACCTAAGCTTTCTTTTTCACCTCCAAATACACAGTCTCCACTCGTCTTTTACTTTGTCTTTC
This sequence comes from Triticum urartu, assembly GCF_003073215.2. Taxonomy (NCBI): domain Eukaryota; kingdom Viridiplantae; phylum Streptophyta; class Magnoliopsida; order Poales; family Poaceae; genus Triticum; species Triticum urartu. Next base: position 420,030,325 of record NC_053026.1, on the reverse strand, counting down.
TCTCTATGGGATTCTCTCACACACCCTATATGTCTCTACATATGACTCATACCACTAAAATTACTCTCTCTATCTCTCCTGTAGACACAACATTTGTTGCGGTCTCCTTTTCGTCTCCATCTCAGACTGACGTTATTCATTTGTTTACCGATCAGACAACCCCGACTACCGTCTCCTCTCTCTCTCTCACAGACACACACACACACAACTCCTACCACTAAAATGTGAATGGAAAACGAGATTTTGTTATACCCAAACAAAAAAGGACTAGAGGGAGTGATTGCTCTGACACGGACGCGACCTCTCATAGTGCAGGCATTGAACTGGAGCGCCGGCCAAGAGGGTCGCACTCGCTGCAGGCCCGGCTGAGCACGCCTCCTCGCCGCGTGCAACCAGCTTAAGACTGCCCCGCCTGCCTTCATTGAATCCGCGCGTGTGCCGGCAACACGTCCTTCCGCGAGCCGGCATGCATTTTAGAACACAAAAAATGATTAAAATATAATTAATTTACGCATGGTCTTGACTTGTTGTGCTCGCACTGGTAGCAGGAACTAGTAGAGGATTTTCTTTATTTATAACTCTCCTCACATTTTTTTGGCTTTAAAGTGAATCATGGTTGTGGATATTATGTATGAATGTGCAGATATCTGTGAACATGAGTTTGATGTGGAAGTTGAACTTGGAATGTCGGGCTTGCGCGTGAACTATACCATGTCCAATGCTTCGTCTGTTATTGTTTGGAAAGTAATTGCTGTTATTACATGACCCAAAAAAACATTTTGTGCCACATCAGTAGATGCACGGACATCACAACAGGCATGGTGACCGGATAAACATTTGAACCTAGCTATTATGAAGGAAATTTTGTATTGACAACAGTTTTAGATAGCAGGAGACGCCTAGCCTGCTCTGCCTCTGCTAGCTTATTTCTGGCTTCTTCCATCTCTTCTTTGGCTTGGGTGAAGAGAGCATCTGATTGCTCTTTTCGCTTCTTCAGGAACTCAGCTACATTCTCAAGGGCTGCTGCACGCTTTCTTTCAGCCTTTACTAATGCCACGAGGACACGAACAGCTGACGACTCCACCTGGCTTGTGTGTAATCCAGCATCATCTGGGAATTTGCACCTTGTGTCTAATCCAGCATCATTAGGGAACTGGCACCTTGTGTGTAATCCAGCCTCATTTTGGAAACATGATCTCGAGGTTGACCATACTTCCCTCCTCGCAGGAACTGCATCCTGACATGAAGTTACTTCTTTTTTAGATCAATACTCGGAGCAACCTAGATCCATTTAGTAGATCTTTAGTAGAAGCCAGATAAACAGAACTCGGAGAAGTGAATTCAAAAGGAATAAATAAATAAAAACAGACTACAAGGTGAGAACACCCACTTCCTACATCAAGCTAAAAACGAAAGCATTAGGACGATTAAGACTCTTCTTATTACACATCGAAGAACACCACGCTTAAGAGAAACAGAAACTACAACATATACACATCGAAGAACACGAGGCTACACGAAAGTAATAGAAAGGGTATTACTTACCAAAGCTCGTTTTACAGGTTCGGTGCAGCTCCTCTTTAACTTGCCATGCTCCTTGAAGATGTCCCGAATATCCCGTGTTTGATCTTCATTGCTCCTCTGCATGTTCGCACTCGTGGTTTTAAAATCTCAACATGGCAAGAAAAATATACTACTAGTAATACTCGCGCATCTTGTGGGCAACATTAAAGCACTCGTCTGCCATGTTAGACCATCTCCAACAAGATAAACTACTCATACAAATGCATCTTGATGCGTGCAACGCATGGGAATTTTGCTAGTTCTAAAAACCTTTCCATCATTTGCCAGACTACTGGTTGCAGATGAAAAACCTACCCAAGCACAGCGCGATACAGGAGCGACGCACAATTATAAGCTGATATTCTGTTGGACAATGGAGGCTATAACCAATTACTTTTACGGGAACAATAGCACCCAGAAAATTTGAAGGGTAAGTATGAACAAAAATGGAACTGCACATGTACTGCTAAGTGATTCAATACACACATTACCAATCGAGGAGGAGAACGATGGTCGCGGCGGCCTCTGTGAGTCATGGTCGGCAACGGGAGTCAGTTCATTGTCCACGACGGTGGTACTTCTGCGCTTGGCATCGGCTTCCGGGAAGCAGATACGAGACCGAGGAAGACAATGTCAGGGAAGAGGCTCCGTGTACGACGACGACGGTGGACCGGCTCCAGTGCGGCGTACGAGGTCATCGATTAGGCAGATGCGCTGCGGTGGACGAGTGCGCTGATGTAAAGGGGAGGAGCACGAAGGCTGCGGTGTCATGGAGAAGTCTATTTTGCGGTGGGGATAGAAATTGGGGAGTCTTCAGGTGTACTACTCTGGGTGCCGAGGTGGGGTTGGCTAGGTAGGGTGAACCTGAAGTTATGAAAACAGCCCCCTATACCAAGTGTCATCCGTAGGCCTGTTCCGAAGGCTATGATGATAACTACCCATTGCTCGAATCAGGGTCGCGGGAGATTTTCCCGCCGACCTCAAAATTTTGTGACACTGGACTCCCCGTGTGGCGTGTTGAGTGATTCGGCTAAGCAACTAGCGAGTAGTAGTAGTAAAATCTGCATATTAGGTTTGACCGAAGTCAAACTTCCTAAAGTTTGACCAAGTTTATAGAAAAATATAAACATTTACCATAACAAATATGTATGATGTAAAAGTACATTCAATAATGAATCTAATAGTATTTATTTGTTATTGTATATGTTAATATTTTTTGTTATAAGCTTTCTGAGAGTTTACAAAACTTGACTTTGACCAATGCTAATACGCGGACTTAAATAAAAACGGAGGGAGTACACATTTGTTTTCTTAGTTTGTAGTGAACTAATCATTTGTTGAAATTGTGAAATAAATATATTAGGCTATTGACTTCGAATGTAATGGTCTATACAATTCAATAGTTACAATCATTGTCGAATCCCAAGATGTATACAAGGTCTATAGTACTTCACAACATGCTCAAACTCACATAATCCCAGTCAAATGAGAATCTAAATGCATTTCATAGTTATTACTTTGTAGGATGCAACAAGAACAACCATAACTCTACATCAGCCATTATAGAAGCAACATTTTAACATATCCCAATGTGTGAATGAAACGTGCAGAGAGAGCTTTTGAAGATGGAGCAGATAGGGCGGGAAAGATTGTATGTATGTGGACGAGAGAGTAGGAGACAAACCTAACGAGATAGAGACACACAGAGAGAGAGAGGGAGGAAGAAGTTAGGTCTGTGAGAAAGATGCATACATGTAATATACATGAGATGCGTGTGCATCTGGATTCTGTATACGTGGAAGGAGAAGAGACAACATGTTTGATGAGAGAGCAGGAAAAACATGGACGAGAGGGGAAGGATCTCGTGGGTTGAGGGATTGACAATTTTGTGCGGGGGGGAGAGGGATTGGTAATTTTGTGCAAGAGAGAGAGGGGGGAGTCAGTCAGCCGTCGTCACATCACCCTGCTTCCAAATGACCCCGCATTCTCTAGCGCGGTGTGGTCGTCGTCTTCGATCTGCTTGTTGCCCTCTTTGAAGATTGAGGTGTTGTGCATGTTGGGGTGCAAATAAGCACAAACGAGAGTGGTCGCCGTATAACCTTGGATGGGGATGAATTGTGTGCTCGGGGGAGTGTGTGTGTGTGTTGTGCTGCGTGTGTCTCTGTGTATGTGTGCATGCGTGTGTGTGTGTCAGATATTGAGAGAAAACAAACCTAAGGAGAGAAATGGGTATTCACGAAGAGATTGTGCGGGCCTTGAGGTGGGCAGGGGCCGGATGAGGGTGTCAAAATGTGCGTGTTGATGCGTGTGTTGCATGCGCCCGTGCGAGGGACGGACGGATCGAGAGAGATGGTTGTTGTGTTACAGGTGCTCCTCTCTCTGTCTCTCTCTCTCCCTCTCTCTCTCTCACACACATACACACACACACAAGTAAACTAGAAGAACGTTCTCTCATGTATACACAACGTATCGGTATCTGTCTATGTCTCACTCATGCACGATCATTTGCACATTCACACCTCTCTATGTCTATATCACATGCACACTGTCTCCACATTGCTCTTCCGCCACAACACACATATGGACACATACACACGCTCTCTCTCAGTCACACACACAAAATCAGTATTAAAAAAAACTAGAGCGCACCTAAAACGTCCAAATCCAAATAAACACGAACTGGAGCTAAATTCAAATATATGGAAATATTGCAGCGTCAAGAACTTTCACAGAAAAAAAGTTGAGTAATATTTGAGGATTGTTTTCACACACACAAAAAGGTTCGGTGTATGTCCTTCGAGCGCGACACGGTGACGCACCGTTCGATCGACCGCGTGGCCGCGGTTCACACGCTTGCACAGGATTCCGTATCGTGGCCGTGGTACTAAGGCTGCTCACAATGGGCAAGAACATAAACTAGTAACTAATAAAAGCGCTGCCTAAGTCTAATGTTTACGTGTACTAGTACGGTTTTCTTTTAAGTTTGACCAACCTTATATATAAAACTAAAGTAAGCTCCCACACGCGCACTCATCAATATGTCATCGCCGCCGTTGCGCATGCCGGCGCCTGCCTGCTCTGGCCAACAATTTCTCGCCCATCACCGCTGTGTCGCCGCCATCCCTGTGCCATGAAGCTGAAGGCTCGCCCGCTCACGTCGTCTGCAGTCCCTCCTCGCGATGCCGCCGCGCTGCCAAGCACGCAAGCAACTGGTGGAGCCGTGTCTATGCACGCAGCGTATGAAGAGGAGGACGAGCGCGTGCTCCAGCATGCCGGCGAGGAGGAACTAGTGTGTCATTGTCGTCTCCGCCCGCGCGGAGGAGGCGCGCATGATGGCTGTTGCGGTGGAAGCCGGTCGCGCGCGCGTCGAGCCCGCAAACCGGGTGCAGACGTGGAATCTACCTTAGAGACCTTGAATGCCACGTGGATCCTGCAATCTGAAGGAGCAATTTGGGTCAGTCGACTCATATGAGCCGTTTGATGCAACATGGATGGCTAGAAGGGCTTCTTCCACCTCTTCTGCCGTCTTCTTCCATCGCTCCGTCGAACTGTTGGGGAACGTTGCAGAAAACAAAAAAATTTCTACGGTTTCACCGAGATCCATCTATGAGTTCATCTAGCAACGAGTGATCGGATTACATCTATATACCTTTGTAGATCACGCGCGGAAGTGTTCAAAGAACGGGGATGAGGAAGTCGTACTCGACGTGATCCAAATCACCGGAGATCCTAGCGCCGAACGGACGGCACCTCCGCGTTCAACACACGTACGATCAGCGTGACATCTCCTCCTTCTTGATCCAGCAAGGGGGAAGGAGAGGTTGATGAAGATCCAGTAGCACGACGGCGTGGTGGTGGATGCAGGGGTCACTGCAGCAGGGCTTCGCCGTTCTACTACGAGAGGGAGAGGTGTTGCAGGGGAGAGGGAGGCGCCCAGACTCAAGGGTGCGGCTGCCCCCTCCCTCCCCCCTTTATATAGGCCCCCTAGGGGGTGCGCCGGCCCTAGGAGATGGGATCTCCTAGGGGGCGGCGGCCAAGGGGTGGAGTGCCCCCCAAGCCAGGTGGGGCGCCCCCCACCCTAGGGTTCCCAACCTTAGGTGCATGGGGTGGGCCAAGGGGGACGCACCAGCCCACTATGGGCTGGTTCCCCTCCCCACTTTGGCCCATGGGGCCCTCTGGGATGGGTGGCCCCACCCGATGGACCCCCGGGACCCTTCCGGTGGTCCCGGTACAATACCGGTGACCCCCGAAACTCTCCCGATGACCGAAACTGCACTTCCTATATATAATTCTTCACCTCCGGACCATTCCGGAACTCCTCGTGACATCCAGGATCTCATCCGGGAGTCCGAACAACTTTCGGTTACTGCATATTCATATCTCTACAACCCTAGCGTCACCGAACCTTAAGTGTGTAGACCCTACGGGTTCGGGAGACATGTAGACATGACCGAGATGGCTCTCCGGTCAATAACCAACAACGGGATCTGGATACCCATGTTGGCTCCCACATGCTCCTCGATGATCTCATCGGATGAACCATGATGTCGAGGATTCAAGCAACCCCGTATACAATTCCCTTTGTCAATCGGTACGTTACTTGCCCGAGATTCGATCGTCGGTATCCCAATACCTCGTTCAATCTCGTTACCGGCAAGTCACTTTACTCGTACTGTAATGCATGATCCCGTGACCAGACACTTGGTCACTTTGAGCTCATTGTGATGATGCATTACCGAGTGGGCCCAGAGATACCTCTCCGTCATACGGAGTGACAAATCCCAGTCTTGATCCGTGTCAACCCAACAGACACTTTCGGAGATACCCGCAGTATACCTTTATAGTCACCCAGTTACGTTGTGACGTTTGGTACACCCAAAGCACTCCTACGGTATCCGGGAGTTACACGATCTCATGGTCTAAGGAAAAGATACTTGACATTGGAAAAACTCTAGCAAACGAACTATACGATCTTGTGCTATGTTTAGGATTGGGTCTTGTCCATCACATCATTCTCCTAATGATGTGATCCCGTTATCAATGACATCCAATGTCCATAGCCAGGAAACCATGACTATCTGTTGATCAACGAGCTAGTCAACTAGAGGCTCACTAGGGACACATTGTGGTCTATGTATTCACACATGTATTACGATTTCCGGATAATAAAATTATAGCATGAATAATAGACAATTATCATGAACAAGGAAATATAATAATAATCCTTTTATTATTGCCTCTAGGGCATATTTCCAACAGTCTCCCACTTGCACTAGAGTCAATAATCTAGTTACATTGTGATGAATCGAACACCCATGGAATTCTGGTGTTGATCATGTTTTGCTCTAGGGAGAGGTTTAGTCAACGGATCTGCTACATTCAGGTCCGTATGTACTTTACAAATCTCTATGTATCCATTTTGAACACTTTCATGAATGGAGTTGAAGCGACGCTTGAAATGCCTGGTCTTCCTGTGAAACCTGGGCTCCTTGGCAAGGGCAATAGCTCCAGTGTTGTCACAGAAGAGAGTCATTGGGCCCGATGCATTGGGTATGACTCCTAGGTCAGTAATGAACTCCTTCACCCAGACTGCTTCGTGTGCTGCCTCCGAGGCTGCCATGTACTCCGCTTCACATGTAGATCCCGCCACAATGCTTTGCTTGCAACTGCACCAGCTTACTGCCCCACCATTCAAAATATACACGTATCCAGTTTGTGACTTAGAGTCATCCAGATCTGTGTCGAAGCTAGCATCGACGTAACCCTTTACGACGAGCTCTTCGTCACCTCCATAAACGAGAAACATTTCCTTAGTCCTTTTCAGGTACTTCAGGATATTCTTGACCGCTGTCCAGTGTTCCTTGCCGGGATTACTTTGGTACCTGCCTACCAAACTTACAGCAAGGTTTACATCAGGTCTGGTACACAGCATGGCATACATAATAGAACCTATGGCTGAGGCATAGGGGATGACACTCATCTCTTCTATATCTTCTGCCGTGGTCGGACATTGAGCTGAGCTCAATTTCACACCTTGCAACACAGCAAGAACCCCTTCTTAGACTGATCCATATTGAACTTCTTCAATATCTTATCAAGGTATGTGCTTTGTGAAAGACCTATGAGGCGTCTTGATCTATCTCTATAGATCTTGATGCCTAATATATAAGCAGCTTCTCCAAGGTCCTTCATTGAAAAACTCTTATTCAAGTAGGCCTTAATGCTGTCCAAAAGTTCTATATCATTTCCCATCAAAAGTATGTCATCTACATATAATATGAGAAATGCTACAGAGCTCCCACTCACTTTCTTGTAAACGCAGGCTTCTCCATAAGTCTGCATAAACCCAAACGCTTTTGATCATCTCATCAAAGTGAATGTTCCAACTCCGAGATGCTTGCACCAGCCCATAAATCGAGCGTTGGAGCTTTCACACCTTGGTCAGCCTTCTTAGGATCGACAAAACCTTCCGGCTTGCATCATATACAGATTCTTCCTTAAGATAACCGTAAGGAATGCCGTTTTTGACGTCCATTTGCCATATCTCATAATCATAGTATGCGGCAATTGCTAACATGATTCGGACGGACTTCAACTTGCCACGGGATGAGAATGTTCTCATCGTAGTCAACCCCTTGAACTTGTTCGATAACCCTTTAGCGGAAAGAGCTTTATGTCACATTTACCCATCCACGTTTGTTCTTCTTCTTAAAGATCCATTTATTTTCTATGGCTCGCCGATCAACGGGCAAGTCAGTCAAAGTCCATACTTCGTTTTCATACATGGATCCTATCTCGGATTTCATGGCTTCCAGCCATTTGTCGGAATCTGGGCCCGCCATCGCTTCTTCATAGTTCGAAGGTTCACCTTGTCTAACAACATGATTCCAAGACAGGGTGCCGTACCACTCTGGTGCGGAACGTGTCCTTGTGGACCTTCGGAAGTTCAGTAGGAGCTTTGATCAGAAATATCTGATCATCATCATTAACTTCCTCTCTAATTGGGTGCAGGCACCACATGAACATTTTTCCTGAGCTGCGCTACTTCTCTGCTTCAGGGGCAGTTACTTCATCAAGCTCTACTTTTCTCCCACTTACTTCTTTCGAGAGAAACTCTTTCTCTATAAAGGATCATTCTTGGCAACAAAGATCTTAGCCTTCGGATTCTGAGGTAGAAGGTACCCAATAGTTTCCTTAGGGTACTATGAAGACGCATTTTTTCCGACTTGGGTTTCGAGCTTTTCAGGTTGAAGTTTCTGAACTAAGCATTCGCATCCCCAAACTTTAAGAACGACAGGCTTAGGTTTCTTTCCCAAACCCATAATCATACGGTGTCGTCTAACGGATTTCGACAGGAGCCCTATTTAAAGTGGAATTGCGGCAGTCTCTAAAGCATAAGCCCCAAAAGACAGCGGTAATCGGTAAGAGACATCATAGACGTCGCACCATATCCAATAAGAGTGCCGATTACGACGTTCGGGACACAACATTACACTGAGGTGTTCCAGGCAGCGTGAGTTGTGAAACTATTCCACATTTTCTTAAGTGTGTGCCAAATTCATGACTCAAGTATTCTCCCCCACGATCTGATCGCAAGAACTTGATTTTCCTGTCACGTTGATTCTCAACCTCACTCTGAAATTCCTTGAACTTTTCAAAGGTCTCAGACTTGTGTTTCAGTAAGTACACATACCCATATCTACTCAAGTCATCAGTGAGGGTGAGAACATAACGATAGCCACCGCGAGCCTCAACACTCATTGGACCGCACACATCAGTATGTATGATTTCCAATAAGTTGGTTGCTCGCTCCATTGTTCCTGAGAACGGAGTCTTGGTCATTTTACCCATGAGGCATGGTTCGCACGTGTCAAATGATTCGTAATCAAGAGACTCTAAAAGTCCATCTGCATGGAGCTTCTTCATGCGTTTGACACCTATGTGACCAAGGCGGCAGTGCCACAAGTATGTGGGACTATCATTATCAACCTTACATCTTTTGGTATTCACACTATGAATATGTGTAGCATTACGCTCGAGATTCATTAAGAATAAACCATTCACCATAGGAGCATGACCATAAAACATATCTCTCATATAAATAGAACAACCATTATTCTCGGATTTAAATGAGTAGCCATCTCGAATTAAACGAGATCCTGATACAATGTTCATGCTCAAAGCTGGTACTAAATAACAATTATTGAGGTTTAAAACTAATCCCGTGGGTAAATGTAGAGGTAGCGTGCCGACGGCGATCACATCGACCTTGGAACCATTCCCGACGGCGCATCGTCACCTCGTTCTTCGCCAGTCTCCGTTTATTCCGCAGCTCCTGCTTTGAGTTACAAATGTGAGCAACCGCACCGGTATCAAATACCCAGGAGCTACTACGAGTACTGGTAAGGTACACATCAATTACATGTATATCACATATACCTTTAGTGTTGCCGGCCTTCTTGTCCGCTAAGTATTTGGGGCAGTTCCGCTTCCAGTGACCACTTCCCTTGCAATAAAAACACCCAGTCTAGGGCTTGGTTCCATTCTTTGGCTTCTTCCCGGCAGCTTGCTTACCGGGCGCGGCAACTCCCTTGCCGTCCTTCTTGAAGTTCTTCTTACCCTTCCCTTTCTTGAACTTAGTGGTTTTATTCACCATCAACACTTGATGTTCCTTTTTGACTTCTACCTCTGCTGATTTCAGCATTGAAATACCTCAGGAATGGTCTTTCCATCCCCTGCATATTGAAGTTCATCACAAAGCTCTTGTAGCTCGGTGGAAGCGACTGAAGGATTCTGTCAATGACCGCGTCATCCGGGAGATTAACTCCCAGCTGAGTTAAGCGGTTATGTAATCCAGACATAGTGAGTATGTGCTCACTGACAGAACTATTTTCCTCCATCTTACAGCTGAAGAACTTGTCGGAGACTTCATATCTCTCGACCCGGGCATGAGCTTGAAAAACCATTTTCAGCTCTTCGAACATCTCATATGCTCCGTGTCTCTCAAAACGCTTTTGGAGCCCCGGTTCTAAGCTGTAAAGCATGCCGCACTGAACGAGGGAGTAATCATCAGCACGTGTCTGCCAAGCGTTCATAACGTCTTGGTTCTGTGGGATGGGTGCGTCACCTAGCGGTGCTTCTAGGACATAATCTTTCTTGGCAGCTATGAGGATGATCCTCAGGTTCCGGACCCAGTCCAGTATAGTTGCTGCCATCGTCTTTCAGCTTGGTTTTCTCTAGGAACGCGTTTTGAAGTGAGGACAACGTTGGGCATTGATCTACAAGATATATTGTAAAGATTTTATTAGTTCATGGATAATTAGTTCATTCTAATCAAATTATTATGAACTCCCACTCAGATAGACATCCCTCCCGTCATCTAAGTATTAACATGATCCGAGTTACTAGGCCGTGTGTCCGATCATCACGTTGAAGCGGACTAGTCAACATCGTCGAACATCTTCATGTTGATCGTATCTTCTATACGACTCATGCCTCGACCTTTCGGTCTTCTGTGTTCCGAGGCCATGTCTTGTACATTGCTAGGCTCGTCAGTCAACCTAAGTGTTTGCATGTGTAAATCTGTCTTACACCCGTTGTATGTGAACGTTGGAATCTATCACACCCGATCATCACGTGGTGCTTCGAAACAACAAACTGTCGCAACGGTGCACAGTTAGGGGGAACACTTTCTTGAAATTATTATGAGGGATCATCTTATTTACTACCGTCGTTCTAAGTAAACAAGATGCAAAAACATGATAAACATCACATGCAATCAAATAATAATAGTGACATGATATGGCCAATATCACATAGCTCCTTTGATCTCCATCTTGGGGCTCCATGATCATCTTGTCACCGACATGACACCATGATCTCCATCATCATGATCTCCATCATCGTGTCTCCATGAAGTTGCTCGCCAAATATTACTTCTACTACTATGGCTAACGCGTTTAGCAATAAAGTAAAGTAATTTACATGGCGTTTCTCAATGACACGCAGGTCATACAAAAAATAAAGACAACTCCTATGGCTCCTGCCGGTTGTCATACTCATCGACATGCAAGTCGTGATTCCTATTACAAGAACATGATCTCATACATCACATATATATCATTCATCATTCATCACAACTTTGGCCATATCACATCACAGAGCACTTGCTGCAAAACAAGTTAGACGTCCTCTAATTGTTGTTGCAAGTTTTACGTGGCTGCAATAGGGTTCTAGCAAGAACGTTTTCTTACCTACGTGAAGCCACAACGTGATTTGTCAACCTTATTTACCCTTCATAAGGACCCTTTTCATCGAATCCGCTCCAACTAAAGGGGGAGAGACAGACACCCGCTAGCCACCTTATGCAACTAGTGCATGTCAGTCGGTGAACCAGTCTCACGTAAGCGTATGTGTAAGGTCGGTCCGGGCCGCTTCATCCCACAATACCGACTGAAGCAAAATAAGACTAGTAGCGGCAAGAAAGTTGACAACATCTACGCCCACAACAAATTGTGTTCTACTCGTGCAAAGAGAACTACGCATAGACCTAGCTCATGATGCCACTGTTGGGGAACGTTGCAGAAAAAAAAATTTTCCTACGGTTTCACCAAGATCCATCTATGAGTTCATCTAGCAACGAGTGATCGGATTGCATCTACATACCTTTGTAGATCACGCGCGGAAGCGTTCAAAGAACGGGGATGAGGAAGTCGTACTCGAGCGCCGAACGGACGGCACCTCCGCGTTCAACACACGTACGGTCAGCGTGACGTCTCCTCCTTCTTGATCCAGCAAGGGGGAAGGAGAGGTTGATGAAGACCCAGCAGCATGACGGCGTGGTGGTGGATGCAGGGGTCACCGCAGCAGGGCTTCGCCGTTCTACTACGAGAGGGAGAGGTGTTGCAGGGGAGAGGGAGGCGCCAAGACTCAAGGGTGCGGCTGCCCCCTCCCTCCCCCCCTTTATATAGGCCCCCTAGGGGGTGCGTCGGCCCTAGGAGATGGGATCTCCTAGGGGAGGTGGCGGCCAAGGGGTGGAGTGCCCCCCAAGCCAGGTGGGGCGCCCCCCTACCCTAGGGTTCCCGACCCTAGGCGCATGGGGTGGGCCAAGGGGGGCGCACCAGCCCACTATGGGTTGGTTCCCCTTCCCACTTTGGCCCATGGGGCCCTCCGGGATGGGTGTCCCCACCCGGTGGACCCCCGGGACCCTTCCAGTGGTCCCGGTATAATACCGGTGACCCCCGAAACTCTCCCGTTGGCCGAAACTGCACTTCCTATATATAATTCTTCACCTCCGGACCATTCCGGAACTCCTCGTGACGTCCAGGATCTCATCCGGGACTCCGAACAACTTTCGGGTTACTGCATATTCATATCTCTACAACCCTAGCATCACCGAACCTTAAGTGTGTAGACCCTACTGGTTCGGGAGACATGTAGACATGACCGAGATGGCTCTCCGGTCAATAACCAACAGCGGGATCTGGATACCCATGTTGGCTCCCACATGCTCCTCGATGATCTCATCGGATGAACCACGATGTCGAGGATTCAAGCAACCCCGTATACAATTCCCTTTGTCAATCGGTACGTTACTTGCCCGAGATTCAATCGTCGGTATCCCAATACCTCATTCAATCTTGTTACCGGCAAGTCACTTTACTCGTACCGTAATGCATGATCCCGTGACCAGACACTTGGTCACTTTGAGCTCATTGTGATGATGCATTACCGAGTGGTCCCAAAGATATCTCTCCGTCATACGGAGTGACAAATCCCAGTCTTGATCCGTGTCAACCCAACAGACACTTTCGGAGATACCCGCAGTATACCTTTATAGTCACCCAGTTACGTTGTGACGTTTGGTACACCCAAAGCACTCCTACGGTATCCGGGAGTTACACGATCTCATGGTCTAAGGAAAAGATACTTGACATTGGAAAAACTCTAGCAAACGAACTATATGATCTTGTGCTATGTTTAGGATTGGGTCTTGTCCATCACATCATTCTCCTGATGATGTGATCCCGTTATCAATGACATCCCCATGTCCATAGCCAGGAAACCATGACTATCTATTGATCAACGAGCTAGTCAACTAGAGGCTCACTAGGGACACATTGTGGTCTATGTATTCACACATGTATTACGATTTCCGGATAATAAAATTATAGCATGAATAATAGACAATTATCATGAACAAGGAAATATAATAATAATCCTTTTATTATTGCCTCTAGGGCATATTTCCAACACGAACTTCGTTCACAAATCGACTGACCCAAATTATACTACTAGTACGAACGTATTAAGTACAGTAGGAACATGAAGATACGAGGAGTAGTACCAACTGCAAGAAGAAAAGTAGTAAGACATAGTACTAGTACTACTGTACGTACTAAATAGTTCAAATAACGAGAAAGAACATAAACATAGTTCTGCTGGGGCCTCAGCACAACCCACCCTTGTAAATAAACTAATAAGCAACTAGTCCGCTTGACACTGCAGTAGAACCAGCTTGAGCGACGGCACTGCCACCTACTTGGAGTCCAAGTCCACGTCCTCGACTTCGTCCTCGTCCCTCTTCCTCTTCGCCGACGCTTCTTTGCTTGAACCGGACACTGGGCTCTGCTTCTTCATCCAACCCTTGTAGATATTTAAACAAAGGTAGGCATCCATTGCTGCGTACAAGATGTGATCTTCATCTAATGTCTTCGACTCCCATGCATAATGAAACTCGTGATGAGGTTTCTTCAGTTTAGCGTACGAAGGATCAATCATGGCTGCTGCCAGGGTTAGCATTGAAGGTTGAGAGGAGGACACTAGGCTTGCCTTCTGAAGATCGAAGGGCTGGCCTACAACAAGACCTATCCGACGCAGGACGTCACTGTCGTTCTTAAAGCCTACAGTAACGAATTTCACTCTTTTGTCCTTAAGGAAGTTCTTAAAATCCTGGCACTCAACGTCGGCATGGCATATGTGGTAGACCAAGCAAACGTTATGTATGCAAACCTGGATCATGGCGGGCTTCTTCCTCTGTTCGTCCTTTAGATCCTTCTCTCGTCCTAGGACTGTGGTGTACTCAACATCTAGCCCAATGACCCACTCATCCGTTGAACTGTTGAACATGCGTAGGAAGCGAGCAAGTCATGCTTTCACCATCTCAGATCCATGTGTGTAGATGACGATGAACTGATCGCCGGTGATGGCTCTAACCTGGTACTCAGCGGCGACCATGGAGATTTGGGAGACCATGGATTTTGGAGGAGGGTTAGGAGAAGTTGAACTGTTGTACGCCGCAAAAAAAAACTGGGAGCAAACTAATGTGAAAGGACGGGATGACTGGGAGCGAACTGTTGTAAGGTAGAAGACGGGGACGAGTAGGGCGTGCGAACGGCGTGGGGTTGCTGGCTTGCCCGGTGGATAAACGGCTGCAAGCCCCCAAAGAGTTCTCGAGAACTATGCGGGACCCACTAGATGTCATGTCTACTAGACCCATATCGTAGGCCTGGCGGTATAGCTTCTGCCTGTTCGCACGCCATGCCGGCGCGTAGATATAACTTCACTTAATTTCGTCAAACGTCGTGCCTCCCACGACCTTCGCCTCCCTCGCGCGGTCGCGCTCTTTGAGACTTCGACCGGCTATAAATGAGCAATTTTTTTGCCTTTTTTAGACAAGCAATTTTTTGCCTACTCCGCATGCATGATACTCCCTCTGGTCCTTTTTACTCCCGTCAACCGTTTGCAAAGTGTTTGACCAAATTTATACTTTTTTAACACCACCTTATATTAATTAACCAGCCACACCAGTACACTCATTCGATACAATATTCACCACACAGGGCGGTACATTATTTACAAGAATACCATCTAATCTATTGTCAAAGCTATACTTAGCGATTAAGTGTGCCACCTTATTGGCCGAACGGCTAATCTTTGACAATTGAAGATTGTTGATCAACTTCGAGATGCTCAACGCTTTCATCTTCAGGCCACGCATAGCAGACCTGTCAACGCTTTGACAGGCATCAATGAAATCCCACAACCAAATTTATACTAAAAATATCAATATCTACAATACTCCCAAAACACTTACGCTGGTTGTAGTGGGAGTATCATAAGTAGTATCATGCATGCCAACTAGACGTTTTGGATGATGTGGCACATAATTAAATGAGAAAAGAGAGGATGTAGTATCATATCATGATACCGTATCATATTAAATGCTCCGCTAGTTTGTGTCATGCATGACAATTAATAAGGCAACCTAAGATACTAGCTTATGATACTATGCGTTACGGAGTTAGTATCACACAATAGTATCATATGCATGATACTAGTATATGATACTACCCATTACAACCAGCCTTAGGCGCGGTGCATTAACTTCTACCTCGTTTCTTGTTTCTTGACATATCAACCAATAGGAGATGTGGGTGTGCATGCTTTTAATGACTTGAGACTACCAAACACGACATGCGGTGGTTAGTTCATTGCATGCAATGCTATTAATTAGCAAATAAACATTAAGATCTCTCGTTTTCCCCTCCTCCTTGGTCACAGTGCACAATCTAAGATGACTTGCTCACCTAAACGGAGGGAGTACTGATTATAATGAGTACTCCCTCCTTCCATCTATATAGGGCCTAATGCGTTTTTCAAGACCGCCTTTGACTATTGATAAAATTAATACTACATGACATGAATAATGTGAAAATTATATCATTGAAAGCTCCTTTCACATGCGAATTTGATGATGTGCTTTGTGTAAGTTGCATGTCATATATTATTGCTCTAACATTTGGTCAAAGTTAGTGTCGAAAAACGCATTAGGCCCTATATAGATGGAAGGAGGGAGTATAAGAACTACGTTTTATAATGAGTGTAAAAATATTGATTTGACATTGTGAATGTTGACACATTGTGGAATAGTTTTTGAAGTCTGCAAAAGTACTCAACTAGTGCTGTCATTCTCCACAAAAAAAATGTGTTTACCAATGCATGCATGAACTCTAGTTACTCTAACCCCCCCTCTTCTTTAATTCTTTGCCACATCAGTATGTTTGCTATTCTCGTGTGCATGATACCAGCTAAGATACCACCATTATGGCCAGCCTTAATCATCGCATGCAATAATTTAGTGCACCTTGAAATATGAACATGTGTGGGGCGTGTTTGTTTTTAATGACTTGAGACTATACCTAGCCCGGCATGCAAGATGACTTATTATGCACCGTTCCCCATACCTGCAGGAAGCCCATTCGTCTCCAAATTTTTTCCTCTCCATGTGTGGAAACAATATGCCTGCCAAACTCTCCTTCTCCCTCCGGTGGTCCCAACACTCCAGCCCGTGTGAAAAAATCTGCATGCATGACTCTCCTCCCCCCACGCTTGTCCAATCCGTTGTGACCAGCAATATTTCCACCCCTTCGCTCCCCGTAATTTACTCCAACAAATATGCCCACGTAGCTGTTACTTAACTGCAGGTGCATTCGGTCACTGACATATGGGCCCAACAGGGGTCTGGCCCACATGTCAGTTACGCAACTAGACCGGCAGTTAAGTCAGTGCAGCTCAGTCCATATCTTACGTAGGTGTGCCATTGCTTGCTATAAATACTGCGCCTCCCACGACATCGCTATATCCTCCCCCTCACGTTCACGTTCATCGCTATCTCCTCCCCCTCCCTCTCACGTCGACCACCAAGCCCTAGGAGCCCCTCGCTGCATCGCGCGGACGGTCACGCGTCGCCGTTCCGTTCCTCGCCGCCACTAGTCGAGGAGGATGCGTCGGTGTTCCGCTCCTCGCCGCTACGCGACGCGTCGCCGTTCCGTTCCTCGCCGCCACTAGTCGAGGAGGACGCGTCGGCGTTCCGCTCCTCGCCGCGATGCGTCGAGGTGGACGCATCGGCGTTCCCAATCTCGCCAGCACACGCGCTGGAGGATGCGTCGGCTCCCCGCTATGAGGAGAACGCCGCGTCGCCCGCCGAGCCCCCCAGCATTGAGGAGTTTTGGAAAGAAATGGATGTCGCCTTGTGGGAGACTTTTCCTCCAGCAGAGCGCGCCAAAATAGAGGCGGAGAAGAAGGCCGAGGAAGAGAAGCGCACCGCGGAACAAGCTGTCTGGGAGGCCTATGTCGCGTTCGAGAGAGTCAGGCAATTGGCTCTTTGGCAGAAGGCTCGTGCGAGGGCCGTGAGGGTGGTGGAGGACGCCTGTGCCGACGCCCTGAGTGCAGTCGGGCCCAAGCGCCTCATCTACGCTTGGCGCTACATGGACCGGGTGCACGCTTCCAGCGAGGAGGAGTACCTGTTGGCGTCGGATCACCACACCGGTGAGATCGCGCTCGCCCGCCGGAAGCCGCCAATCAGCACCTCGCGAGTTGCGAGGCTGAGGAAGAGGCGTTGTGTTGGCGCGCTGGGAAACGGCCGCGCACCAGGGCACTCGTGGCACGCCGCAAGCTCTCCTGCAAGCGCCGTGGCTTTTAGGAGGAGTATAATTTTTGTTTCGTAAGGCGATCTCATTAGTTTTGTGACGCAAATGATAAATCCCGAACGTTCAGGAATTTTTAGCATCCTTAATTAAGTATGTAAAAGGGAAAGTTTGGAAACCTTGTGTATTCGTACGCATTTTGCAAGTACGTGCATATAGCACAAACTTTACTATATACTATCGCAGGAAAAGAATTCTATGAGACCAGGTCTCATGCGAGACTCATCCTGATGGATGACACGTGGCATTCACAAATCACAAAGCATCCCCCACCCCCCATTTAAAAGCCACGTGTCATCCATCAGGACGGGTCTCATCTGCTAACCGTGAGACCTGGTCTCACATGTAATTTTTCTCCACTATCGCACTACACGTCTCTCTCGATATATGCTTGCAGACTGTGCTACTCCCTCCGTCCAGGTCAATAAGTCATCTTCGGTTGTGCACCGTGACCAAGAAGGAGGAAAGACTTATACACCTAGACGGAGGGAGTACTACTATTACTTATGTACGTGCAAATGCACGTTTTAACATTACGATGCGGTTTTTGTAAAAGTAGAAAAATAACACTAGTCAAGCTTGTGAAACGATTCAATGCAAAACAAATGCAAAAATGCTCGTTTGATTGTTTACTTTTAGCTTCCTTCTCTGTGGCTATTTCTCTATCGTACTTTGTACGGAGTATCTCACTGGTTGGAAAGGCATGCAAATTCCCAAACCGCTCCCTACACCCTGTATCTCACTGGTTGCCGGCGTTGACGTTGTCGCCCATGTCGTCGAGGATGAGGTTGCCGAGGTCGGGGAAGAAGTCGTTGTTCGCAACTAATCATGTAGACTAGCGTAGTAGTAGGATACAAAGTAGAAACATGAATTTTACCATGATTTCGAACAGGAAGGATAGAAACACATACGGTGCAACGGGAGCAGCACCGTTGGCGTTGAGATTGTCGCCCATGTCCAAACACCACGTAGACACGGTCTTTGAGCACGGTTCGTAGTCGTTCCACGCTCAGGCATTGAAATTTGTAACTATTTTAGATTAGAATATACTACCCCTCCGGTGCTAGTAGTAGAGCAGAGTCCTACTCTACTACTCTACTCAAGCAAGTTAGGGCATAGCATTGTAGGGAGTACCAGTACTGTGATCACTCAAGCAAGTTGTCTGGCATCGACATGACCCTACGCTGCTGGTATGTGTCTCGTAAGTCAAGCGGCATGCTGTAGTCATCATCATCTGTCCACTTCCCGCAGCACATATTCGCTTCTCCATCTTTGTCCGCACATAATCTCGTACAATCTTCCATCCCCGCTAAGGCGCCTCCCCCCTCATCCGAAACCCAAGCACTAACAATGGCAGAACCGAGCAGCGTCCACCGAAAGAGTGGCTGGAATTCGCTCCCCATAGAGGTAATCAAGCTCATTGTTTCACGTGTGGACAATCTCAGTACCATGCCGCTCACCGTATGCTCATCGGGGCTGTACCATTTACTCAAAGCCCTCAGGCCGGAGCTTTTTAAGCCAGCTCCTTGCTTGCTGATGCCGCCTGATCTTCAGAAACGGCGTGTCATGCAGCATAACGATCGTAGGGTGGCGAGCATCAACCCCCTTGACTGCGATCCGATCCCCATCAGCCTCAACTACATTAACGTTATGTACTGGGTCGGCATGAACACGTCTTGGATGGTGCTCGTCGACGGTCGCGGCAGCTGGATGCTCGCGGAGGTCTACACCCGGCGATTGATCCCCCTTCCTTCGATTAACACTGCACTGCTTTGGCACCGTGGCCCAGAATACTCGGAATCTTATAGTAGCCAACATGATACCAAGTTTGATTTGCTCAAGGTTGTAATCTGCCAAGTGCCCACAAGATCTGCAAATTATAAAGACTTCAGGCTAATTGCGTTCTTCAACCGCGGTCTCGCCTATCTGATAAGTCACTGCGGTAAGTGGATAAATTTGCGCGTCCATCGCAGGACCATACATCCTCCATGGTTCTCTGATGCCATTGAACACAAGGGCTTCATTTACGCTGTCGACTCCTTCTATGGCTGGACGTATTGCTGGCCTACTCCAGTCATCGCTACAAACGGCTGTTACAGCAGTATGTTACTTTCCTATGATATCATGATGGCTTGCTTATATTACTGTCAACATTTGCTGAAAAAATATTCATGCTCATAACATGCTGTTCTTAAGATTGACTAAACCAAGAGCCCTTTTTTATTTGACTCCAACTTGGTATGATGTTGTAGGTCGCCTGGTGTCCCTACCCTTCCTAATCCCAGAACCTTTCAAAGAAAAGCGGCATGGCAGTTGCAGGTGGTTCCTGGCTCGATCAGACGACGGCGAAAGATTGATGATCGTTCGCACGTACCGGACGTATTGTTTCGCGGAATACAATCACAGTCACTGCAAGGTCTTTGAGCAGGATCCCAGCTTCTCTGGGCCTTCAGGAATTTTTGACTGGAGGCTGGTAAGTAGCTTTGGTACACGCTCTCTGTTTGTCGGACTAAATTATCTGATTAACCAGGAGATAACCGACGACAAGGATCATGATGGCAGCGCGGTTTCGTTCATCAGGCAAAACTGTGTGTACACAGCGTACCATGCGTCTCTGCATGCACCATACCCTGATATGTGCCGCCACGTTCTGCAGCCCAAAGTAGGAGAGAGGGTCGCAAGTATCAGACTTTGACCTGCTGGCTGGAGTTCCCCCTGTCAGGCACCCATCTGGTTCAAGCCGTTAGCCAATCTCCACAGCTTAATAAATAGTAACGTCTAACTGAGCCAGTTAGTTAGATGCGTACACTTGGTGTAGTAGGATCTTTATTTAGTTTGATGCATACACTTGTTCTTTTTGCTAGCCTTTTTGTAATGGTGACTGATGTTTGGTTTGGAAGAGAGAGCTGCGTCTTCACTCTGCTGGCATGCTTACTGCTTCTGTTGCACCCCCAGCCCTGGTTGCTGCTACTGTTTTCAATGTACAATCAGTAGTATATTCCGTCTGTTGGTTGAATAAATGTGTTGTTAGAACGACAAACACAATGTTTTGGAAGTCGTTGCACGGTTCGATCCTTTAGTGCCCCGTACCGTACGTAGCGCATACTATTTATCGTACGGAACACATTTTTTTTGAAACTCGGAACACATTTCCACTTGTTGATAACATGCAGCCCACTGATGAAGGCCCAATAGAGAAGCCCATAATTAACTGTAAGGGAGGTTCTCACATGAATCTGGCCCAGGTACATGCTCATGGTCCCCTAAACATAAATAAGTAAATAAATGAATAAAGCTAAATGCTCATGCACCAGCTCTTTGGGAAAATAGGTAGCCCAGTATTTATTTTTGAAGAATACCCAAGCTAGGCCTATTTGTTTTCTCCGAATTACTGGGCTGCAAATCTTTCAAGACGAGGAGGGATGCATTCCGACCTGCCTTAAGAGTATGATCAATGTCTGTTAAAAGTAATATCAAAAGGGGTTGAAAATTCCAAAAAAATTATAGCAAATGGGATATAAGTTTCTTTTTTTGTTTTTGTTCTTCACTGATATCTTATACGTATTTCATTGGATTTAACATGACGTAGTATTAATTTGTTTTTAAATTTGTTTTAGTATGGCTATTAATTTTTGGATTTAAAATATTTCGTTCCCTAGCAAAAATTTGTGAATTTTCAAAGTTTCGTACATATTTAGTTAATTTTTTGACCCTGGCACTGACGAGAAAATGGCCAGCAATTCTAAAAATGAAAAACGGGCTGCAATAAATTCCATATGAATTAGAAAATGAGTAAAAATTATAAAAATAATAGCAAATGGGTTGTACATACCACAGATTTCGAGGCTGACTAGTTTATGCAAGGCTTTGTCAGTGAACACACGATTCTAGCAGCAGTTAGTGTTGGATGTCCATCCAACGACCGACGTGCTTATTCAATCTCTGATCTTCCTGCTCCAGCCGCCTAAACTAGCGCCGGCGGGACTGCCTGCTCCCTCCTCTTGTGGCCCGCTGTGATGCCGCGCAGGCTTCCCTGGCTCACCCTACTCCCTCCGTTGGCCTGGCCGCACGCAATCAACTGCCTCCTTATTACGCGAAAAAAATGATTCCTCCCACTGACATCTGGGGCGCACCAGTTGGGAGGCCGACCTGTGGGCCTACTAAGTTGATGCGTACGCAGGGCTTGTCAACTTAGTCAACAAACGATTCTAGCAGCAGTAACCGTTCGATTTGAATCGAACGGTCCTGCTACTTCTTCAATCGCTGCTCTTCTTGCACCAGCCGCCCAAACCAGCGTCGGGGAGACCGCCTGCTCCTGCCTCCAGTGGCCGGTTGTGCTGCCGATGAGGCCTCATCGCCCCCTAATACACCCACTGCTAGCCAGACCCTGCGGCGACGGTAGCCTTACATCGCAGACGAACCAGTGAACCCTCATACTCCTCTCCGCGTGGGCATCCACTGCCGCGTCTTCCCCGGCTCTACGTCGTCCTCTTCCTAGGCCTCGCCGTCGTCCACCGCCTTGGTGCTCTCGGTGCGGCGTGGTCCACGGCCACATCCCAGTATTTTTGTGATTTGCCAAGTAAGTCACTTTGTCAGGCCTGTTGGGCTGCAAATATTTCAAGACGAGGAGAACTTTCATTCGGCTGGCCGAGAAAATGGCCCATCAGTAATGAGAAATAGGCTGTACATTTTTAAAATACATCAAACCGGCAATTAGTTTCAAATATCTTTTCTTCATTTTGAGATTTGAAATTACATTAATTTTTATGTGTGGAGAATTTGTTGGATTTTATATTGATATACATTTATTTTTAAAATCAGTTTGAATGTGAGTCGAAATTTCGGGATTAAAAATAGTTCGGACCACACCGAAATATGCAAAATTTCGTATAATTTTTTAACCGTGGCCACAATATGGGCTGTAATGCTAACAAAAAGAATATGGGATCCAAAAAAACCTTAATAATTAGAAAATGGGCTGTAAATTATTAGAAATAATGGCGGATTGGTTGTATGCTGTTTTCCATAGATTTGAGACTTTCCTAAAAAAAGGTTGACGCACAAGCAGTGACTGTTGGATGGCCATCCAACGGCCGTCGTGCTTCTTCTGCTCTTCCTGCTCCAGCCGCTCAAACAGGCGCCGGCGGGACTGCCTACTCCCTCCTCCCCGCGGCCGGCTCTGCTGCCGCGCAGGCCTCACCGCCCCACCGTACTTCCATCGCTGGCCTAGCCATCCCTCTACTCACCCACACCTGCTGTTATTCTCCGGCGACGGCAGACAAACCAGTAAACCCTCATACAGTCGTACTCCCCTCCACGTGGGAAACAACTACCGAGTCTTCCCTGCCTCTGTGTCGTTCCCTTCCTAGGCCTCGCCGTCGTCCACCGCCCTGGTGCTCTCGGCACGGCCTGGTCAACGTGGTCAACGCCCGACATGCATCTGAAGTGGACTTTACGTGGAGAAGCCGATAGCTGGGTCCACGGCCGCACACAAGGAAATGCCTCCTTATTACGCGCAAAATAATGATTCCTCCACCTGACATCAGGGACCCATCGAAAGGGCCTCTATACTTCACGAAAAAACGTTACCGCCGCTGACAGCTCGGACCCACCAGCTATATCTTCGCACGCAAGGAAGTGCCTCCTTATTACGCACAAAAAAATGAATACTCCCCCTGTTAGCTGGGACCCAGTATAGTGGCAGGCTGACTTGTGGGCCTACTAAGTTGACGGGGACGGAGGGCTTTGTCAACTTAGTCAATATACACGATTCTAGCTCCAGTGACCGTACGATGTCCATCCAACGGCCGTAGTGTTTCTTCAACCTCTGGTCTTCTTGCTCCAGCTGCCCAAAGCAGCGCCGGTCGTGCCTCGTGCTCCTGCCTCCCGTGGCCGGCTGCGATGCGGCGGAGGCCTCACCGCCCCCTACTACTCCCACCGTTGGCCAGGCCATCCCTCTACTCACCCACACCCCCTGTTATTCTGCGGCGACGGCAGCCTCACACCGTAGCGAACCAGTGAACCCTTGTACTCCTCTACGCGTGGGCATCCACTGCCGCGTCTTCCCCGGCTCTGCGTCGTCCCCTTCCTAGGCCTCGCCGTCGTCCACCGCCCTGGTGCTCTCGGCGCAGCGTGGTCAACATGGTCAAGGAACGGCTTCCATCGGACGTGGACTGTACATGGAGAGGCTGACAGCTGGGTCCACGGTCGCAGCAAAGAAGTGCCTCCTTATTACGTGCAAAATAATTATTCCTCCACCTGACAGCGGGACCCAACGGACGGGCCACCGTATTTCGCGAAAAAAATGTTTCCCCCTAACTGCTGAGACCCACCAGCTACATCTTCGCACGCAAGGAAGTGCGTCCGGGCAAAAAAATGATTTGCCCCCTGACTGCAGGGACCCACCAGCTACATCTTTGCAGGCAAGGAAGTGCCTGACAGTCGGGACCCACCTGGTCGAAGCGTACGTAGCGTTGTCATTCTGGTCGCGAACGTGTACGTACATATTTACTGGTCGATGTAGAGGCGCACACGTGTCGTAATAGAGGCGCGCACGTAGCATGTACACGTACGTACAACGGCCAGGGTGCAAGAAAGAAAATACGGCCATGTATGTGTACATATGGGTGGGGTCTCGAACGCCTACTCGCGCATACGTACGGTCAGGGCTCGTGTACATGGCTGGGTCGGAACGGAGAAACAGCGTCATCGTCGTGTTCATGGGGAGGCAACGGAATGCGTCGTGTTCATGGGGAGGCAACGGAGTGCGTCGTGTTCATCGGAAGGGCTTGGACGGAACAGGCGATGGAAACGAGGCCTGGCGTACCGCAGAACGGAGAAAACGGCCTTGTGTTCGACTGGCCACGTTCAAAACGGGATCATGTTCATCGGGAGGGGTCTGGCGTACCGCAAAACGGAGGAAACGGACCTCCTACGGTCGAAACGGGGGTCCTATTGATTGGGAGGGGTGTGGCGTACCGCAAAATAGACGAAATGGACTTGTGTTGGAGCGCTACGGTCGAAACGGGGGTCCTGTTCATTGGGATGCGTGTGGAGTACCGCAAAACAGGACTCCACGGGATACTGTTCATCTCCACCGTCGACCCCCTCCAGCCTCCACGAGCTACTGTTCATCCACCGTCGACCTCCTCCAGCCTCCACCTGCGACTGTTCATCCACGGGCTCCTGTTCATCCAGCCTCCACCGCGCGCTACTCCACCGGCTACTGTTCAACCAGCCCTTTTCACGGGCTCCTGTTCAACCACCCCTCCATGGGCTACTGTTCATCCTGCCCTCCACCGTCTACTGTTCATCCTGCCCTCCACGGAGTGGTCCTGTTCATCCAGCCCTCCACGGGGTCCTGTTCATCCATCCCCAACCAGCTCGATCGATCGGGGTCCTGTTCATCCAGAGTCAACACCACGGGGTCCTGTTCATCCACCCCCCCGCAACGCTCACTGTCCATCCAGAGGCAGCATCGATCGGCTTCGGTTAGCAGCAGTAGCGAAGGAATCGCTCGATCGGGTTCAGTTAACAGCCATCGATCGATCGCTCGGGTTGAGTAACGCGTAGCCTGCAATCGCTCGGGTTCAGTTAGAGCCCAACGCCTCGCCCGGGTTCAGTTAGAGCCAACGCCTCGCACACAAGCGCGTACGTGTATGAGAGAAACGCTCATCGCTCGGCCCCCGACCTCCCACCGTAACCGGGAACTCCCCAAAATTTTCCTCGCCCTCGCTTCTACCACGGTTTTTTCCGTCATGGACGGCCCAAATAATGTCATGCAGCTGCGTCTCCGGCCCGCCCAGGACGAAAAGCCCATTTTCTGTCATGATTTTTTGTCATAGAAGTAGGAGCCCACCACATCTATGATGATACCGGGGTTTGTCACAATTATCGCCATAGAAGTGTCATATGTATGACACAAAAAAATTTCGTTCGGTCCAAAATGTCACGGATGTGTCTTTTTTTAGTGCTTAGACTTTCCAGATGTCCTTTCAGCTCTCTAATTTTGCTTCATACGCTGCCAAAGGTCTCTTTCTCCCATCTACTCAGATCAGTAGTTAATATGGACAATTTTTGCTTTACATCACTGACCGATGTTGCCTGAGGGGATGCATACCAAGCATCGGTCACTACTTTACAGAGATCAGAATGATGTTCCCACATAGCTTCGTAGCGAAACTGCTTCAGTAATCTCCCTTGAGTCGAATTTGTGTTCAATTTCAGGAGTATGGGTGAGTGGTCTGAGCAAGCGCATGTGAGATGATCAACAACTGCATCTGGGAACAGAAGCTCCCAAGATGGGTCTGCCAGTGCTCGATCAAGGCGCACACGGGTATAGGAACCCCCACCACTTTTTTCTCAAAGGTCCAGATGTTGCCATTATATCCTAAATCTTTCAAACAACATACGTCAATTGCATCTCTGAATGCATCAATTTGGGCTTGACTTTTGTTACCAATTCCGTCATGCTCGCTAAGGAGCAACACTTCATTGTAATCACCCAAAGTGACCCACGGCAAAGCTGAGTGTGCTGCCAAGTCTTTCAAAGTTGTCCATGTTTTGTGCCTTTCTGCTACTTGTGCCTCACCATAGACCAAAATCATACGCCATTCACTATGCTCCAACCCTTCTACTCTTGCATCAATGTGATAACGGGAGTAGCTTAGAACCTCAACTTTTATTTCTTTATTCCAAAAAATTACAAGTCCGCCGCTCCAGTCGGAACTACCTACAGCAAACCTACATTCATAACCAATCGCCGGTGCTAGGTCTTCAGCAGCTGATTTGCTTATCTGAGTTTCTACTACGCCTAACACCGAAGGGGCAAACTTCCTCGTGAAATCATGAAGTTCCTGAACTGTCGCGGCATTGCCCGCTCCACGACAGTTCCACGCCATTAGACTCATTGATCACGGCAAACTCCCCCATCGGAGCTCGCCAAAATGTCCTTTCCATTCTTCACACTGTCCACCTGCTGCTCAAGTGATTTCCTGATCCTTTTGTTCATTTTACATGGTGATACATAGACTAGGGGTAGGGGGAGAACCCCTGTCAGACCCCCATCTTCCTTCTCATATGTGCTCGCCACATTTGCCGGGTAGTGGCACTAGCCGTTTGATTAGCCCATCACAAGAATGGTCAGTATTTCTCGGCCCTGGTGGAAACCGCTATTTGGGTTCCATTTTTATTCTTTCTGATGATTCATTTGGGCTCCTTTTCTCATACGAAAGGCTCGATCCAGCACAAGTTCAGTTGGATCTTGTAGTAGAAAAGGAAAACAATGGTAATCGGACGACCATGCTTGCTCCACGTCTCCCCTCGTGGGCCCCGCAAACCGTCCATATTTCTCATTGTCTCCACCTAAATTTCTCTCGCTCACTCTTTGTTTCTCTTCCATCATGAAGCCACCATCTCCTCAGCTTTTTATCTTCTCCCTGAGTAATCCCTCGGCCACTCCTCTTCCTTGTCACTAAAGTGGCATTGTTGTAAAGTCGCCAACTATCCTCGATAATCTCTTGCCTCTTTTATCTCCTCCGTGTGTGCGACGACATGGTGTTGCAAGGGAGCTCGCAACGATTGCCGTGGAATTGTCACGGCAGATGTCCTAGCGCGAGGACTTAGTCGTGAGGCTAACGCATCTTTGTAGTAGCTTGAGAGGGATTGAGCGGAATCGAGAGACGCAACACAAGACAAGGATTTAGACAGCTTCGGGCCCCGGGAAATATCGTCTGGTAATAACCCTACATGCTGTTTGTGGCTAGATCTCATTATGCTCATGAGAGAGTCGCCGGATTAGCCGGCTCCCCCTTTGTGTCTAGCCCTAGAGATTGTTTCTTGTTGCTTGTCCCTCTTGGGGTGCCCTGCCCCTCCTTATATAAGTTGAAGGGGCGGGTTACATGTGGAGTCCTATTAGGATTAGGACTAGTCTATTACAAGTGGAATCCTAGTTTGCCCCCTTGAGGGAAAACTCCTTATGCCTTTCCTTGTGAACCAACCCATCATAACATGAGCCGGACTTCTGGGCCTTGGGCCTAGTCTTCTATCTGAACCGCCGTTAGGGACATCCGTGAGTCGCCAGGCTCGTGAGTCGCCACTCCGGCGGGTTACCAATGAAAACGCCAAGCCCGACCGGGTCATACTTCTGGCCGGGTCATACCGCGGGGTATATCCCCGACATTAGCCCCCAGTTTAATTTGGATTTATCCATGTTAAACTGATCCTGTAAAATAAACACAAGAACAAACTTGATAGGTTGTGCTCCGGGTTAAATATTTTCCTGAACCGGCACCTGATCATCTTTAAGTCCTTGTCATTTCCTCTTGGATGCATACTCAGTGACATGGGACTTGCATATTTGATGTAATCTCAATTTAAATAATGTAGCCCCCAAGTGCCGGGTCGTAAGCCTGCAGCGACTCGGGACTATTCCTTCCATTGTAGAATAAATCATATCCATTGATAAATAATAGCCATTGCGCCAAAGCGACTTTGAATACCTCATCTTTTGATAAGTAAATCCGGAGTTTAAATACCCGACGGCTCTTGGCCGATGGCAATTTAATACGCCTTCATTGTAAGCCGGAATTTTTATAACGATTGTGTGAGGCTGCTGCGATAGTGGGGGAGGGGTATTGTGATCGGCCATGGGAGTGCTACGACCGTCGTCGTCCGGTACTGCAAAGGGGGAGCGTTAAACTGTTGCACGCTGGTCACGACGTGCTTCAAACCGGCAATGGTAGTGTTGTCATTGTGGTTGGCCATTGCTACAACGACGACGACGCCGCAAAAGACTGCACTAGAAACAACGGCCATCAGTGTTGCGACAATGATGATCTGCCATCAGGTGCTGCAAACGGTACATGTTTGTGTTGGAGACGACATCCAACCGATGTTGGGTGCTGCAAGCGGCAACCACCGGTGCTGGAGACGATGACCACCATTGATGGGAGGGCTAACGCCAATGA
Organism: Triticum urartu; assembly: GCF_003073215.2. Taxonomy (NCBI): domain Eukaryota; kingdom Viridiplantae; phylum Streptophyta; class Magnoliopsida; order Poales; family Poaceae; genus Triticum; species Triticum urartu. Next base: position 420,001,308 of record NC_053026.1, on the reverse strand, counting down.
CCTGCTATTTGTTGCATGCAGCTGATACATCTCCAACGCATATATAATATTTTATTGTTTCCAAGCATTGATACAACGTTTTACTCACTTTTACTATTGTTCACCTTGTTGTCCTATTTTATTTTGAAAATACAAAAATATTGTTTCGTCCAAACTATTAGTCTATCATCCAAAATTTCAATCTCTTAGTCCAAATAGTGCACCTATACAACTTACAATTGTATTAGGTTCGTTGGGAACAAGAGACTACTTGTTTTTGTTGCGGGTTTGCTTGAGAGGGAAATACATTTGATGGGTTGATAAAACCGTACGTTCTAGTTGAGAAAAATTTGATGTTGTCCTATAATCCTCTGCGGTTGGGGGCCAGGTGGGTCTCAAGAATAGAAGTGTGTAGAAGACATCAGTCACATTCCCTACTGCAACTACACACCATGATGCTTCGAGCGAGGAATAGCCATGCCGCGAGCGGCATAGGAGTAGAAGTTGCGGCTGGTAGAATAGTGTTGCAAGCGGGGGTGATGTGTTGTGAGGAAGCGATGTGGGAGACCCCCTTTTACTCTGAGATATCGAAGGAAGGATGCCGTCAGGGGAGGCAGGCAATGGAGAGGAGTCGTGTCGGAGATGTAGGGATGGAAACCTCTTTAATCTTTCTTCCATCTTTATATTACAAACTACTCCAATTCTATAGCGTTCTTGCCCTGCTTTCTCTGTATTACAAATTGCATCAATGTTTCATAAACTTGTAGCAATAGACTAAATCCCTATGTAATGGAAAAACGTGAACATTTTCTTGGGTTATAACTTCTAATTAGGGTATACTTGATTCGTTTATACAAGTTTTCATTTCTCATTTGTAATTCCTATTTGTTAATTGAAGATACTATGGACAGGTGGTCAAGTATTTCATGGTTCTTAGGAAGGGAATGTATTATAGGTAACTCAAATATTGCATCCATTTAAGTACTTTCACTGGGGCATCTTATACTGTTCTACTTGATTTTTTTATCTTGTAGGTTATTGAATCTTGATGTTCGACGATGTATTTTGTAATTTGGGGATGCAAGACAACCTTTTCAACTAAGTTTGTCTTTTCTTTTAGCATTAAAGCATTTTACAACCTAATTTTCTTATATCACTTTCTATTATATCCGGAAATCTATAATAGAAGTTGTGAAACACACCTTTATTCAATTCATCCTTGCTTGAAAAATTTACACTAGGAGTAATGTTAAAGTGGTACACCGGGGTAACATTTACTCCAGCCCTGACCCTGTCTGCATCATTGCTATACACACAACCATATATTTATTAAAATCCAAGTAGGAAACTCCAGTAGTTGAGTACAAAATTATCATAAATAAATAAAAAATAAAGTCACGGCCGGCAAAAATTGAGATACATGCCTACACACATAGTATATTACTGGAACGTCATCCAAATCGGGTATACGCAGCCCGCACCCAGATACCATAAGGGTCCCCACTTTCACATGGTGTAATAGTAGCGATCATGCACGGATTCATTATGTAGCATGGAAGATAACACGTCATTAAGTGTCATGTTCTTTACTACGTATTTTCAATAATTTAGCTATGTGTATTCTCAGTGTCTCGACTAGTTCACATCGTGTCATTGCAGGGACCACTTGGTATTAATATATTGTTCTTTATTGAAAAAGCTTGGGACCTCCAGCGAATTAACTTTGCATCAAAAACACCCTTTGTCTGCAGGATCAAGTTCAAGGATGCAAACCTGAAATCGTCAACTAACCAAAATCCTCACTAGACATATGTTGATGTTGGATCAAATTCAATGGGTCAGGGCTTTACAGGTTTCCTCAAGGCTTTTCACATGGATCAGGCAAAGTCTACCACACCCCTAGGAACCTGAGTCATACTTTGCCATACTTTGCCAAAAAGAAAGACAGGTCACCTCCAATCACGAAAAAAGAAAAACATTGCCTAAAGGAAAATGAAAAGAGAAAAAAAGACGCGATCATGCCCAGGTAATCAATTTCGCTGAGGTGAGGCCACGGCAGCTCAGCGAACGTGCTCCATACTATTCCTGTGTCACTCACGGCCGTCCTTCCGATGAAAACCTAGTCCGGACTTTTTGGGAGCCTGAGCCTGATCGCGACAGGTCGTGATGGTAATTTGACTGATACTAGTAAACAAAGAAAAGTGGTAGATTGAGAAGATATCTCGCCTATATAGCTAGCTAATGGCTAGTAAAATGCGATGATTACGACCGTGCAAACTGCGAAGCGCAAATTAAGAACTGGTACGCCATAGATTTCTTGCTTGTGAAAAGTGATAAGTACTGGTACGTACAGTCCTATTTAAGTTTCTTTGTCTGCTTTTCATCACACCGAGTTCCTAGATTACACTTGGTGGGGGTAGATGGAGAACCCTCCTGCTCCGTCCGCATCACACGACGTCACCACGCGACGAACAGAGCAGTGCACGGCTTCGCAGGTGTCAGTTGAACGGAGCCAAAGGAAAACGGGAGCTCGTGGTTTGTACGGGGTCTATGTATGCACGGCCTGGCGTGTGAAGAGGTGTTCCACACATTTGGAAGCCAGTTGCCACATGGTTCTTGGAAGAACGATCTTAATTGAACACATTGACTTCTTGCTTTTATAAGAAACACCATTATTTTCTCCGTTCAAAAGTACTACTACATTCACACCAGTAGTGCGGACCTCTTGATTTACAAGAAACAATATCATTTTCCCCGTTCAAAAGTAACATAATAAATAATCAAAATCGGTCGCTTTAAGACTCAATCAACAACATAAAAATATGTCAGGATCCTCATGCCGACTGAAAAGGGGATATCCCGGAAACACCTTTAGCCGACGAAGGGAAATTGAAGGCGCTCATCATCATGAGACCGTACCTCATCAGTACCAAGCTTTCAGCACTCAGAATTATCAAAAGACTCCAAGCAAAACGGAGATCAACTGCCTTGAATCTTCGAGGTGGAAGGCGTGCGTGCATCCGAAAACGACGGGTTGCACGCGTGCCTAATCGCTCCTCCGGGATCGCATTGCATGCTTTGCTTGTGCAATACAGGGCGAAATGTTCAGATTAGTCAAATGATGCCGCTTTCGGTTTTCTTTATTTGCTGAAAGAAAGGGAAAAAATATGTAAGCATGTACAGTTATTTTTAAAGGAGGATGCCCCTGGACGATGCATACAACCATATTATTAATCATCATTGCATGTCTTGTGATAGTTGTGGCCTACCACTCCGTCCATTTTCGTTGCATGTCTTGTGATAGTTGTTGCACACCATGCTACAGTACATGTGTGTGTGCTGAATGCAGGGAGAGAGGTGCACATGCTTTGCTTACTGCTGCTTTAAGCAACGGGAAATCTAAACTGTGGGCGGATGGCCCCCGAAACAGAACGGCTAGCTACAATGTGCAACAATTAATTCGGATAGGAGGAAGTAGATGGGGTTATACTACTGATCCGAACGTGGCAAGTGATATGTCGGCTCTAAAACTCTCACAATTCGGTTGGCATGGGTGGAAATTCGTAGGGGCACGCTCCTGCTCAGCCTGCCCGGTCGCATGATTGCCACGCGATTTGCGTACTCGTTTGATTCCCCACATGATTTTAAATTCAATTTTTGAAACTTAGTGAATTTGTTGTTCGTTACTATTAAGGGCATCTCCAATACTGACCCATAAAATTCCTCGGGCATTCATCCCTGCACAGGGAGACCAGTCCGCGAACACTGATGATGCAGAAGGCGGTCATCCAACACTGCCCGCATACATTCGACCCTCATTTTTTTTATTTCCACACGTTCAAATAGCCGCATATATAGTCTCAAATAGTTTCAATGTTCAAATGCAGCCAGAGTTCTAATTAAGAAATTCAGATATCACACTCAAACATTTTTGTCCCCCTTAACCGCCCACATATGCTCAATCAGATCTTCCTTCAGTTGCCCGTGATTTGCTTGATGCCGAATTTGTTAATGCATTTGAACAAACTCTTCAAATGTGGCCGGATTTTGGTCGGGAAGTTCGATAGGATCACTCATGTTCCCAAATTCAAGACCTGCGGCAGCATCCTCACCCTCATTCTTCGGGATCATGTTGTGCATCACCACACAACGGGTTATCACCTCACTCAAGGTCTCTGGATCCCATTGTTTAACTGGTCCACAAACAATTGCAAAACATGCCTGCAGAACTCCAAAAGCACTCTCAACATCATTTCTACCAGCTTCTTGTCTTTGGGCAAAGTGAGACTTTTTCTGACCAACTAGGTGAGAGATGGTGTTCATAAAAGTAGCCCAAGGAGGATAGATATTGTCCACGAAATAGTAGCTCATGTTGTACTCATGCCCATTGACACTATAGTGGCAAGGAGGAGCTTTTTTCCAGTCAGCCTAGCAAACAATGGTGTACGCTGCAACACGTTGATGCCATTATGAGACCCGTGCATGTCAAAAAAAGCATGTCAAATTCAAATATCTTGTGATGCAACCACTTCAAGAATGGTGGCGTGTTTCTTAACACGACCTTAATATTGCCCTTGCAAAGCTTTTGGGCAAAATAGTCGTCCATCAGTTTCAAATGACAAACATGTCCGGTTGCGGTTTGAGCACTCGATGACCCTTGATTGATCCCTTGAAATTGAGAACGCGCACGCTCCGTGTCTGCAAGCATTGTCTGCATCATCGTTGTCTCATCCATGTAGTCCTCCTCGCCGGATGAGTCAGACGACTCAACATAGTGCTAGTAGATGTACTCCATATCCGAGTCCATTGCTTCAAAAAAGAAAGGACTAAAAATTTAGCTCGGACAATTCACAAAACATTTGCCAGGCATGGTGAGCATCGTAGGAAGCGGATGGCACCTGAGCGGCGGTCTGAGGAGAGGTGTGGAGCAACGGCGAAGGAGAAGCAGCGTGGAGCCCAGGGTGTACCGCTTGAGGTGACAGCCTCGTCGAGTTCCGACAGGGGTGCGACATGGCGGTCAGGGGGGTGGAGCGGTTGCGAAGGCAAGAGAGAAAACCTGAAACGCGTGGCCGGGGAGGGGTTTTGGGTGGGGCGGGGATGCCGTAGTTCTACGTGGCTGCTGTCCGAACTCCCACAAAGCCTGGCCACTTTGTCTTGGATTTGACGGAAAAAATATGTCCGGACTGTTTGACGGACCGATACACAACCGTGTTGAATGTCTTCGAGGATTCGAACCACGCAATCTGGACAGTTGAGGGTTTGAATGTCTGCTTTGAAGATGCCCTGAACAAAGCAACCAATCAACAGGTGAAAATCTATGAGAGGTTCAGGACAGAGAAGTTCCGCAGGAGACGGTCAACGGCCAAGGTTGCTTAACGCTTCAGTGTATGCCATACTAGTACTTTGTGACTTTGTCCATGCATTTTTCTTCTTCTTCTTCTTCTTGTATTTACTCCGGCTGAAAATACCTGTCATTGAGATGGATGTATTTAAATGTATTTTAATTATAGATACATCAATTTTTATTTATTTTGATGACAAGTAATTCCGAAGTATTTTCCGGTGAGCTTTGTCCATGTTTTGCGTGCGAAACTGCCAGGCACCCGTCCTCATCACAGAGTAAGTAATCCATCAGCGCTACGTATGCAACACGCAGAGCTAACAAAGGCGAAATGGAGATCGTCCGCCTTGAATCTTGGCAACGGAAGGTGCATGCGGCCGAGAGCCGGCTGGCTTGCCCGCACGCCTCCAACCGCGCTTCCGGGATTTGCATGATTTGCCTGCGCACTACGGGCAAGGGGGAGAAAATTCAGATCAGTCAAATGCTGCGGTACATGTATGAGTTGTGACCTGCCACTTTAATAGGTACATGTATGCACGGCAGCCGCGCGCGCGCGCACACACACACACAGACACACACAGACACACACACACACACACACACACACACACACACACACACACACACACACACACACACACACACACACACGGATTTGACCGGGGCAAGCCAAGCCGTCGGAAACGTGGCATCACTGGCATGCCGGCGGCCAGGTCGATCGCCGCTGTATACGTACCGCCAGGGCAGCGAGCAGCCAGCCAACCGTGAATTTAGAACCGATTTAATTTGCTGCGATATCACTCCAAGTCAATCAATTGCTACGAGTATCTTACGAATTTATGCGGTTGGAGCCCCGGGTACTCCTAGATTTTATCTGGGCCGGAATGAGCGTGGTTCGGCCCCCGCCGCAGGATGGGGGTCAACGTCAACGGCCGGGGCGCGGGAGGGAGGGGCTCATCGCCTTGAATGCACAGCATCAGCATGGCTTTTGTGCAAGAAGAAATCGGCGCCAGCCCGCTCCCTCTCATAATTGCACACTCGCTTCGCACCCGGGACGAGGAGAGAGGGCACAGGAGACATCTATATATGGCCGTGGAATTCTAGTTGGTTGGAGCATTGCTTCTCCGTGCCCAGCGAGCTCTCCTCTTTGCCTCGGTCCTTGCTCGAGTGTTCTTGGAGAGGAGAGGCAGAGGAGTTCTCGGAGAGAGAGGATGGCGGGCGGCGGGGTGGCCGCGCTGGGCGTGAAGAAGGAGAGGGCGGCGGAGTACAAGGGCCGCATGACGCTCGCCGTCGCCATGGCCTGCCTCGTCGCCGCCGTCGGGGGCTCCATCTTCGGCTACGACATCGGGATCTCCGGTAAGTCCTGCTCACGCCCCCACACTCACCCTAACCTCACCAAGTCACCAGTGATTCCTTCCACTCCACTCCACCCACCGTCTTGTCTTGTTCCGTATCTCCGCTCGTCGGCGCTCTGCTGTGTTTCCGTGTGTGGCGTGGCTGCCTCTCGCCCGGCCATGGGCCATCGGAAGAGGAGCTTGTCCTGCTCCACGAACATCAGTAACATGTCACACGTACGTTTCTTCCAGCCCCCTTAGCCGTGGCCCCTCCTTGATTTGGAGCTAGTGCCGGCAGTGTGTCGCTCGTCTCTTCGCTGGTCCCTCGCCTAGGTCGCTAGCAGATCGTGACCGGTCTGTCTGCCCCCCACCACAGTCTGCCACGCCCGCGCCACACATGGACATGGAATTAAACAGAGCTTCCATGCCAAAAGCAAGCCGTAGGGCTGCAGGATTTCTTGATTCAGCGGTGCATCAAACGAACACGACGGCTCGTCTTTTTCCCATCTCCGACGCGACGAGGCCAATCATTCATCCACTTCCGTGGGTGGTGGACGGGTCGACGCGATCATTGTGTACGGAGTGGTGAATTTGGTCTATAGAACGACTAGTGCAGTGGAGAAGCCGACACGCGAGAGGCCGCAAAATTCAGAGTCGTGTTCGGCGCTCCGCCAAGCTTATCTATCGGCTTTCAGTTCAGGCTGATGATGATATCACCGTGCGGCCGTCCGTTTCCGCTCGGCGCTTCTCCTAGATAGATAGATCAATGCGGCCGGGGTATCGTCGTCTACAAGATTTTGCGTCGTCCCTTCAAAAAAAAAAGATTTTGCGTCGTGGTATGAACAAGAGTTTGACCTGCAACCGGGGCTACTGACGTCAGTTAGCAGCAGAAAGAGGGGGGACGACAACGAGGGTCCCACTTGTCAGCCGAAAGTCTTGCAGAAAATGTGATGTGATACATTACACGATGAGACTGGCGGCTCATGATTTTTTTTTTGAGAATAGGCTCATGAATTGTTTGGTGCAACTTGTGCAGCCGAATTTCACAATTAGCATGGACGCAATATACATCATTCAAATCAAAAATTCAAATTATCCTGACGAGAATATTTTTTTTAACAATTTTGGTAGTGTTATTGGGCCCAATTCACAACTCGGTTTGAATTAGCAACTATCCATAATCTGATTTATTTTCCCTTGTTCCTTTGATGTTGGTCAAATTTGAAACACGCCCAACTTTTGTGGTGCAACGGATGCACTCTAACTCGCTAAAACTTCTCAGAACTCGTAAATCAAAATTACGCCCAACCTTTATGGTTCAGGCAGTGCGCTCTAAAACTCGCTAGAACCTATTAAAAACGTAGAAAAATTAATCTGAATTAGCATCGATGAAATATGCATCTATCGTATTTTGCAAAATTCCAAACCCAGATTCAAAACATAGCTAAAAAAATAAAAGCAAAAGAAAACCAATTTTTGAGGGAAGGCTCGGTTCACACGTCTTATAATAATGAACGGAGGGAGTAGTAAATTCGAGTTACCTGAAAGAAATTCCACATTTGAGTTTGTGTGTGGAACTGTTAGATTGATTTGTTCTTCAAGCTCATGTAATGTTCACTCGCAAACAGAATAAAAACTTGTGTAATATTGTATAAGTAGAACAGTGTATGATACTAATTCAGCTAAATACTAGTCCATTGTCTAAAGTCTGAACAGTAAATGTTGTGATTCTGTCAACAATACCTAATCACTTTTTGGACATGCAAACATGCCCATTAGGCAATAAAATCACCTCAAGCTTGCAACATCATGTCAGTATTCAGATTTCACCATTTCAATTTTAGATGAAAATTTACTGTGTCTGAATCTGAAAAAAAATAGCTGTTTTAGATGAAAATTTACTGTGTCTGAATCTGCCGAATGTTGCAGGTGGAGTGACCTCCATGGACCCATTCCTGGAGAAGTTCTTCCCGGTGGTGTTCCGACGGAAGAACTCCGGCCACCAGAACAACTACTGCAAGTACGACAACCAGGGCCTCTCGGCCTTCACCTCCTCTCTGTACCTGGCCGGCCTGGTCTCCTCCCTCGTCGCCTCGCCGGTGACGAGGAACTACGGCCGACGCGCCAGCATTGTCTGCGGCGGCATCAGCTTCCTCATCGGCGCGATCCTCAACGTGGCGGCCGTGAACCTCGAGATGCTGATCCTCGGTCGTATCATGCTCGGCGTTGGCATCGGCTTCGGCAATCAGGTATACCACGTCAAATTCTCGCCTACCCACACCGAGACGAGAGTGCGTGTGGTTGTACTGGCTCTGACAATGTAGTTCTTGTCGGTTGGTGCAGGGTGTGCCGCTGTACCTGTCGGAGATGGCGCCGGCGCACCTCCGCGGCGGGCTGAACATGATGTTCCAGCTCGCGACGACGCTCGGCATCTTCACGGCCAACATGGTCAACTACGGCACGCAGAACCTCAAGCCGTGGGGGTGGCGCCTCTCGCTCGGCCTCGCGGCGGCGCCGGCGCTGCTGATGACCGTGGGCGGGCTGCTCCTGCCGGAGACGCCCAACAGCCTCATCGAGCGCGGGCGCGCCGAGGAGGGCCGGCGCGTCCTGGAGCGCATCCGCGGCACGGCGGACGTGGACGCGGAGTTCATGGACATGTCGGAGGCCAGCGAGCTGGCCAACACCATCAAGAACCCGTTCCGGAACATCCTCGAGCCGCGCAACCGGCCGCAGCTGGTGATGGCCGTGTGCATGCCGGCGTTCCAGATCCTGACGGGCATCAACTCCATCCTCTTCTACGCGCCGGTGCTGTTCCAGACCATGGGCTTCGGCGCCAGCGCGTCGCTCTACTCCTCCGTGATCACCGGCGCGGTCCTCTTCCTGTCCACCCTCATCTCCATCGCCACCGTCGACCGCCTCGGCCGGAGGAAGCTCCTCATCAGCGGCGGCATCCAGATGATCGTTTGCCAGGTTGAGACTTGAGACAAACACAACACACATACAAACTGCTAATTAATCACAATTCATGTCTCACGCCATGGCATCTGTGAGCATGCAGGTGATCGTGGCGGTGATACTCGGGGTGAAGTTCGGGACGGACAAGCAGCTGTCGCGGAGCTACTCGATCGTGGTGGTGGTGGTGATCTGCCTCTTCGTGATGGCGTTCGGGTGGTCGTGGGGGCCGCTGGGGTGGACGGTGCCGAGCGAGATCTTCCCGCTGGAGACGCGGTCGGCGGGGCAGAGCATCACGGTGGCCGTCAACCTCTTCTTCACCTTCGTCATCGCGCAGGCGTTCCTGTCCATGCTCTGCGCCTTCAAGTTCGGCATCTTCCTCTTCTTCGCCGCCTGGATCACGGTCATGACCGTCTTCGTCTACGTCTTCCTGCCGGAGACCAAGGGCGTGCCCATCGAGGAGATGGTGCTGCTGTGGCGGAAGCACTGGTTCTGGAAGAAGGTGATGCCGGACATGCCGCTCGAGGACGGCTGGGGAGAAGGGGACGGCGGGCGTGCTGACAACAAGGCTCACTAGTGACTAGTGAGTGAAGATCATTTGGAATGAGTTGTTGTGCATTGTTGTTGGTTGGTTAGATCCTGTAAGACACAGTTTAACATGTAAGTAGGCGGAATGCTTTGTATATGCAGCAATGCAGCGTATGTTTATGTTATACTGTAACTTGTACCGTAGTAACTTAGTACGTATACTTTATAGTGCGCTTGGTGTGAGCCTGGCTTTATATATAAAGCCAAAGCGTCAAAACTGATACAAAATGATGAGAAAATCCGATACAGATAGATCAAAAGAAAAATGATATTCGAGAGGATGGCACTCACCAATTCAAAGCCGAGCATGAAAAACAGAAGTCACACATAACATGAGACGACCTAGACTATTGAACAAGAAATGAACCGTTGTGGAGCATGAAAACAGAGGCACCGACGCGTGAATCACGCCGTTGTGGAGCCGGCGTGTGGCAATCTACGAAAACTGTGCACCTGGGAGGCTCACTGCCGAGGTTACCGACAGGAACCAGACCAGTCCAAGGCCCAGTTGTGCTGTGAGCGAAAACTAGGAGAAGACAGTAGATCGACGACCGAGCTTATCCACCGTGTGCATTGTTGTGAATGATATCACACACATTTATCTCGGTGCAGTCATGTGTAATTAGGCTTGTAACGGTGTTAGGGCATGTTCTTCGCTTCTTCAAGAAGATCCTCGTGCGTTTGAGCCAGAGAAAGAGTTGTATCAACAGCCCTAGGCTTTGCCGCCCTTGCCCCCATCAAACGTGCCTGCAAAGCAGAGGCGCAAGGCGAGGGGTGACCCAGCAAACCCCGATCTCGCCGGGTCCAGCGCGAAGAAAGCTCGTGCTGACTCCGTCCCACCCAAACCAAGAGCTCGGGCAAAGGTTTCTACCACTAAGGCCCCACCAAGGAAAGGCAATGTACCTCGCGCTAAAGTCATTCCTCAGTCCAAACTGTAAGTGTTCTGGTATGAACATCTCAATATGTATGGTTTACAACATGCGCACCATATCTTGATGCTTCCTCTTCGACATTCTGTAGCCCTCCTCTTGCATCATGCTACACCAGGCAGTCGGAGACTGCTGACAATGATTTTCATAAGGAAGCGACCCTACACAAATGCCTCCCACAATCCATGCGATCCAAGAGAAGGAGAAGGAAATCAACGTTGTTGTTGAGAAGCCCGTCACTATGGCGGAAAAAAACCCCCCGATGTTGCTGAGAAGTTTCCCGCCACAGTCATGGTGGAGAAAGTTTATCATCGGGGACGGCTCGAGCTAGCCCTCAAAAAACTATCCGCTCCCCCATGTACTTAGATGAGAGGAAGAAAGATGATGAAGTCATTGGTCATATTCTACAGACAATTTGCGCATATGAGATGTTGATGTGCGAGAGCGGAAACGTCTTACCTCGATGTGAGGCGACGTGTTGCATGTTATAGGCAGGGGCGCAGGATCCCTGATAGCGCATACATGCGGTTGGAGAGAATCGGGAGTACAACTTGGAGAGGAAGAATAGAAGAGATAAGGCTAAGCTAGTTACAAGAGATAAGAGATAACAAGCCGGCCTAACAACCTCTATACGTATCTACGTTGATCTCCACGAGAATACATGAGTCCTGCACATATACGCCTTGTTTGACACCCTCCCTTAATCACAACTTCATTAAGTTGAGATTATGCTTGAAGTCTTCGAAACTCCTTACGGGCAGGGCTTTCGTAAACCCATTTGCCACTTGATCCCGTGAATGGATAAAGCAAATGTCCAAGAGTTTACCAACCACTCTTTCTCTGACAAAATGAAAATCTATCTCGATGTGTTTTGTTCTGACATGAAACACTGGATTTGCAAACAGATAGGTGGCACCAAGGTTATCACACCATAAGCATGGAGCCTGAGAGCTTTTCACGCCCAACTCCTTTAAGATAGACTGTACCCATATGATTTCTGCCGTTGCATTGGCCAAAGCCTTGTATTCTGCTTCAGTACTAGAGCTGGAGACTGTAGCTTGTTTTCTGGCACACCATGATATGAGATTGGGTCCAAAAAATACTGCAAAGCCACCAGTTGAGCATCTGTCATCCAAGCATCCTGTCCAATCTGAGTCAGAAAAAACACTGACAAGAGTAGAAGGTGACTTACTGAAATTTAGTCCAATATTCAGAGTATATGTGACATATCTGGCAATGCGCTTGGCAGCAGTCATGTGAACTGTAGTGGGTGCATGCAGAAACTGACATACTTTGTTAACAGCAAAGGAGATGTCTGGCCTGGTCAAAGTTAAGTACTGAAGTGCACCTACAAGACTTCTGTATTTTGTACTGTCTTCTGGACTTAGGAGTGTTCCCTCTGTAAGAGATAATTTTTCTGTACTAGAGAGAGGAGTGGGTGTGGGTTTACAACCTTGCAAGCCTGCCTTCCTTACTAAGTCTGTGGCATATTTTTCCTGAGAGAGAAGTAACCCATCCTTGTGCTGCTTCACCTCAATTCCTAGGAAATAATGTAATTCTCCTAGATCCTTGAGAGCAAATTCTGCACCTAAATCCTTCAAGAGTCCTGATATTGCTTCATCAGATGAGCTTGTGACAATAATATCATCCACATATATAAGGACAAACATGGAGGTGTTGAACTTGTTATAAATGAACAAGGAGGTGTGAGATTTGGAGGGGACAAAGCCAAGTGTTTGCATCTTTTTACTGAGACGGGAATACCATGCCCTTGGAGCTTGTTTCAGTCCATATAATGCTTTATCCAACTTGCACACATGAGAAGGTGTATGTTTGTTTTCAAACCCAGGAGGTTGCTTCATGTACACTTCCTCTTCCAGAACACCATGGAGGAACGCATTCTGTACATCTAGCTGGCGAAGGCTCCATCCCCTGAAAACAGCAATGGACAACACAAGATGAATGGTAGCGGCTTTTACAACTGGACTAAAGGTGTCTTCATAGTCTATGCCATACCGTTGTTTGAAGCCCTTCGCAACGAGTCTAGCCTTATAACGATCAATGGTTCCATCAGACTTTCTCTTAATTCTGAATACCCACTTGCAGTCAATGAGGTTTTTACCTTGCTGTGGAGGAACCAAATGCCACGTTTTGTTTCTTTCAAGAGCCTTATATTCTTCAAGGATTGCCTTTTTCCACTTTTCATCAGTGAGAGCTTCTTCAATTGTGTTGGGCTCACCTGGTTCACCTGTGGAACAGACTAGGCCATATTTGATTAGATTCTTATAATTTTTCGGTTGAAATACCCCTTGTTGTAGCCTTGTGCGGCGTGGTGGTGATGCAGCAGGATCCGCAGCCGCAGAGGATCCCGCAGGAGCCAAGTCAGCGGCAGAACCCGAGGAGGATCCGCCTGCCGCTGCCAGTTCGAGACGAACATGATCTTCTGTGGCGGCGACTGGAGACGATGGTGAGGAAGGAGCCACAAAAGATCCGGGGCAGCCACTCGGATCATCACGAGCCCGTGATGGCGCGGGCCCGTCAGAATCAGGGGCTGGTCCCGCGTCCGCCCGACGCGTGACGGCGCGCCGCTTGTAGCAGACCGGTTGGTCCGCAAAGCGCGTGCGTTCTGGGCCATCATTGCGCTTGTTGGGGAATGTAGTAATTTCAAAATTTTCCTACGCACACGCAAGATCATGGTGATGCACAGCAACGAGAGGGGAGAGTGTTGTCTACGTACCAACGCAGACCGACTGCGGAAGCGATCACACAACGTAGAGGAAGTAGTCGTACGTTTCCCGATCCGACCGATCCAAGCACCGTTACTTCGGCACCTCCGAGTTCTTAGCACACGTACAGCTCGGTGACGATCCCCGGGCTCCGATCCAGCAAAGCGTCGGGGAAGAGTTCCGTCAGCACGACGGCGTGGTGACGATCTTGATGTTCTACCGTCGCAGGGCTTCGCCTAAGCACCGCTACAATATGATCGAGGTGGAATATGGTGGCAGGGGGCACCGCACACGGCTATGGAACGATCACGGGGATCAATTGTGTGTCTAGAGGTGCCCCCTGCCCTTGTATATAAAGGAGCAAAGGGGGAGAGGTGCGGCCAGCCTTGGGGCGCGCCAGGAGGAGTCCTACTCCCTCTGGGAGTAGGATTCCCCCCAATCCTAGTTGGAATAGGAATCCTCAAGGGGGGAAAGAGAGAGAGGGGGGCCGGCCACCTCTCCTAGTCCTAATAGGACTAGGGGAAGGGGGAGGCGCGCGGCCACCTTGGGCTGCCCCTTTCTCCTTTCCACTAAGGCCCATGAAGGCCCATATGGCTCCCGGGGGGTTCCGGTAACCTCCCGGTACTCCGGTAAAATCCCGATTTCACCCGGAACACTTCCGATATCCAAATATAGGCTTCCAATATATCAATCTTTATGTCTCAACCATTTCGAGACTCCTCGTCATGTCCGTGATCACATCCGGGACTCCGAACAACCTTCGGTACATCAAAATGCATAAACTCATAATAACTGTCATCGTAACGTTAAGCGTGCGGACCCTACGGTTCGAGAACAATGTAGACATGACCGAGACACGTCTCCGGTCAATAACCAATAGCGGGACCTGGATGCCCATATTGGCTCCTACATATTCTACGAAGATCTTTATCGGTCAGACCGCATAACAACATACGTTGTTCCCTTTGTCATCGGTATGTTACTTGCCCGAGATTCGATCGTCGGTATCCAATACCTAGTTCAATCTCGTTACCGGCAAGTCTCTTTACTCGTTCCGTAATACATCATCTCACAACTAACATATTAGTTGTAATGCTTGCAAGGCTTATGTGATGTGCATTACCGAGAGGGCCCAGAGATACCTCTCCGACAATCGGAGTGACAAATCCTAATCTCGAAATACGCCAACCCAACATGTACCTTTGGAGACACCTGTAGATGCTCCTTTATAATCACCCAGTTACGTTGTGACGTTTGGTAGCACACAAAGTGTTCCTCCGGCAAACGGGAGTTGCATAATCTCATAGTCATAGGAACATGTATAAGTCATGAAGAAAGCAATAGCAACATACTAAACGATCGAGTGCTAAGCTAATGAATGGGTCATGTCAATCAGATCATTCAACTAATGATGTGATCCCGTTAATCAAATAACAACCTTTGTCTATGGTTAGGAAACATAACCCATCTTTGATTAACGAGCTAGTCAAGTAGAGGCATACTAGTGACACTCTGTTTGTCTATGTATTCACACATGTATTATGTTTCCGGTTAATACAATTCTAGCATGAATAATAAACATTTATCATGATATAAGGAAATAAATAATAACTTTATTATTGCCTCTAGGGCATATTTCCTTCAGTCTCCCACTTGCACTAGAGTCAATAATCTAGATCACATCGCTATGTGATTAACACCAATAGTTCACATCTTTATGTGATTGGTTCACATCTCCATGTGACTAACACCTAAAGGGTTTACTAGATTCAATAATCTAGTTCACGTCGCTATGTGATTAACACCCAAAGAGTGATCATGTTTTGCTTGTGAGAGAAATTTAGTCAACGGGCCTGCCATATTCAGATCCGTATGTATTTTGCAAAATTCTATCTCTACAATGCTCTAATCTAGCTAATTGCTCCCACTTTCAATATGTATCCAGATTGAGACTTAGAATCATCTGGATCAGTATCAAAAACTTGCATCGACGTAACCCTTTACGACGAACCTTTTTGTCACGTCCATAATCGAGAAACATATCCTTATTTCACTAAGGATAATTCTGACCGCTGTCCAGTGATCTACTCCTAGATCACTATTGTACTCCCTTGCCAAATCAGTGCAGGGTATACAATAGATCTGGCATACAGCATGACATACTTTATAGAACCTATGGCCAAGGCATAGAGAATGACTTTCATTCTCTTTCTATCTTCTGCCGTGGTCGGGCTTTGAGTCTTACTCAACTTCACACCTTGTAATACAGGCAAGAACTCTTTCTTTGACTGCTCCATTTTGAACTACTTCAAAATCTTGTCAAGGTATGTACTCATTGAAAAAACTTATCAAGCGTCTTGATCTATCTCTATAGATCTTGGAGCTAAATATGTAAGCAGCTTCACCGAAGTCTTTCTTTGAAAAACTCCTTTCAAACACTCCATTATGCTTTACAGAATAATTCTACATTATCTTCGATCAACAATATGTCATTCACATATACTTATCAGAAATGCTGTAGTGCTCCCACTCACTTTCTTGTAAATACAGGCTTCACCGCAAGTCTGTATAAAACTATATGCTTTGATCAACTCATCAAAGTGTATATTCCAACTCTGAGATGCTTGCACTAGTCCACAGATGGATCGCTGGAGTTTGCACATTTTGTTAGCACCTTTCGGATTGACAAAACCTTCTGGTTGCATCATATACAACTCTTCTTTAATAAATCCATTAAGGAATGCAGTTTTGTTTATCCATTTGCCAGATTTCATAAAATGCGGCAATTACTAACATGACTCGGACAGACTCAAGCATAGATACGAGTGAGAAACTCTCATCGTAGTCAACACCTTGAACTTGTCGAAAACCTTTTGCGACAATTCTAGCTTTGTAGATAGTAACACTACTATCAGCGTCCGTCTTCCTCTTGAAGATCCATTTATTTTCTATGGCTTGCCGATCATCGGGCAAATCCAGCAAAGTCCATACTTTGTTCTCATACATGGATCATATCTCAGATTTCATGGCCTCAAACCATTTCGCGGAATCTGGGCTCATCATCGCTTCCTCATAGTTCGCAAGTTCTTCATGGTCTAGTAACATGACTTCCAGAATAGGATTATCGTACCACTCTGGTGCGGATCTCACTCTGGTTTACCTACAAGATTCAGTAGTAACTTGATCTGAAGTTACATGATCATCATCATTAGCTTCCTCACTAATTGGTGTAGTAGTCACAAGAACAGATTTCTGTGATGAACTACTTTCCAATAAGGGAGAAGGTACAATTACCTTATCAAGTTTTCTACTTTCCTCCCACTCACTTCTTTCGAGAGAAACTCCTTCTCTAGAAAGTTTCCGAATTTAGCAACAAAAATCTTGCCTTCGGATCTGTGATAGAAGGTGTATCCAATAGTTTCCTTTGGATATCCTATGAAGACACATTTCTCTGATTTGGGTTTGAGCTTATCAGGTTGAAACTTTTTCACATAAGCATTGCAACCTCAAACTTTAAGAAACGACAGCTTAGGTTTCTTGCCAAACCATAGTTCATACGGTGTCGTCTCAACGGATTTAGATGGTGCCCTATTTAACGTGAATGCAACTGTCTCTAATGCATAACCCCAAAACGATAGTGGTAGATCGGTAAGAGACATCATAGATCGCACCCTATCTAATAAAGTACGGTTATGACGTTCGGACACACCATTACATTGTGGTGTTCCAGGTGGCATGAGTAGTGAAACTATTTCACATTGTTTTTAACTGAAGGCCAAACTCGTAACTCAAATACTCTTCTCTACGATCAAATCGTAGAAACTTTATTTTCTTGTTACGATGATTTTTCACTTCACTCTGAATTTTTTTTGAACTTTTCAAATGTTTCAGACTTATGTTTCATCAAGTAGATATACTCATGTCTGCTCAAATCATTTGTGAAGATCAGAATATAATGATACCTGTCGCGAGCCTCAATATTCATCGGACCACATATATCAGTATGTATGATTTTCCAACAAATCTGTTGCTCGCTCCATTGTTCCGAAGAACAGAGTCTTAGTCATCTTGCCCATGAGGCATGGTTCGCAAGCATCAACTGATTCATAATCAAGTGATTCCAAAAGCCCATCATCATGGAGTTTCTTCATGCGCTTTACACCAATATGACCTAAACGGCAGTGCTACAAATAAGTTGCACTGTCATTATTAACTTTGCATCTTTTGGTTTCAATATTATGATTATGTGTATCACTACGATCGAGATCCAACGAACTATTTTCATTGGGTGTGTAACCATATAAGGTTTTATTCATGTAAACAGAACAACAATTTATTCTCTTACTTAAATGAATAACCGTATTACAATAAACATGATCAAATCATATTCATGCTCAACGCAAACACCAAATAACACTTATTTAGGTTCAACACTAATCCCGAAATTATAGGGAGTGTGCGATGATGATCATATCAATCTTGGAACCACTTCCAACGCACATCGTCACTTCACCCTTAACTAGTCTCTGTTTATTCTGCAACTCCCGTTTCGAGTTACTAATCTTAGCAACTGAACTAGTATCAAATACTGAGGGTTTGCTATAAACACTAGTAAAGTACACATCAATAACATGTATATCAAATATACTTATGTTCACTTTGCCATCCTTCTTATCCGCCAATCACTTGGGGTAGTTCTGCTTCCAGTGACCAGTCCCTTTGTAGTAGAAGCACTTAGTCTCAGGCTTAGGACCAGATTTGGGCTTCTTCACTTGAGCAGCAACTTGCTTGCTGTTCTTCTTGAAGTTCCCCTTCTTACCTTTGCCCTTTTCTTGAAACTAGTGGTCTTGTCAATCATCAACACTTGATGTTTTTCTTGATTTCTACCTTCGTTGATTTCAGCATCACGAAGAGCTTGGGAGTTGTTTCCGTTATCCCTTGCATATTATAGTTCATCACGAAGTTCTACTAACTTGGTGATGGTGACTAGAGAATTCTATCAATCACTATCTTATCTGGAAGATTAACTCTCACTTGATTCAAGCGATTGTAGTACCCAGACAATCTGAGCACATGCTCACTAGTTGAGCGATTCTCCTCCATCTTTTAGCTATAGAACTTGTTGGAGACTTCATATCTCTCAACTCGGGTATTTGCTTGAAATATTAATTTCAACTCCTGGAACATCTCATATGGTCCATGACGTTCAAAACGTCTTTGAAGTCCCGATTCTAAGCCGTTAAGCATGGTGCACTTAAACTATCAAGTAGTCATCATATTGAGCTAGCCAAACGTTCATAACGTCTGCATCTGCTCCTGCAATAGGTCTGTCACCTAGCGGTGCATCAAGGACATAATTCTTCTGTGTAGCAATGAGGATAAACCTCAGATCACGGATCCAATCCGCATCATTGCTACTAACATCTTTCAACACAATTTTCTCTAGGAACATATCAAAATAAACATATGAAAGCAACAACGCGAGCTATTGATCTATAACATAGATATGCTAATACTACCAGGACTAAGTTCATGATAAATTTAAGTTCAATTAATCAAATTACTTAAAGAACTCCCACTTAGATAGACATCCCTCTAATCCTCTAAGTGATCACGTGATCCAAATCAACTAAACCATAACCGATCATCACGTGAGATGGAGTAGTTTTCAGTGGTGAACATCATTATGTTGATCATATGTACTATATGATTCACGCTCGACCTTTCGGTCTCCGTGTTCCGAGGCCATATCTGCATATGTTAGGCTCGTCAAGTTTAACCTGAGTATTCTGCGTGTGCAAGACTGGCTTGTACCCGTTGTAGATGGACGTAGAGCTTATCACACCCGATCATCACGTGGTGTCTGGGCACGACGAACTTTGGCAACGGTGCATACTCAGGGAGAACACTTCTTGATAATTTAGTGAGAGATCATCTTATAATGCTACCGTCAATCAAAGCAAGATAAGATGCATAAAAAGATAAACATCACATGTAATCAATATAAGTGATATGGTATGGCCATCATCATCTTGTGCTTGTGATCTCCATCTCCGAAGCACTGTCATGATCACCATCGTCACCGGCGCGACACCTTGATCTCCATCGTAGCATCGTTGTCATCTCGCCAATCTTATGCTTCCACGACTATCGCTACCGCTTAGTGATAAAGTAAAGCATTACATCGCGAGTGCATTGCATACAATAAAGCGACAACCATATGGCTCCTGCCAGTTGCCGATAACTCGGTTACAAAACATGATCATCTCATACAATAAAATTTAGCATCATGTCTTGACCATATCACATCACAACATGCCCTGCAAAAACAAGTTAGACGTCCTCTACTTTGTTGTTGCAAGTTTTACGTGGCTGCTATGGGCTTAAGCAAGAACTCATATCACCTACGCATCAAAACCACAACGATAGTTTGTCAAATAGACTCCGTTTTAACCTTCGCAAGGACCGGGCGTAGCCACACTTGGTTCAACTAAAGTTGGAGAGACTGTCGCCCGCAAGCCACCTATGTGCAAAGCACGTCGGGAGAACCGGTCTCGCGTAAGCGTACGCGTAATGTCGGTCCGGGTCGTCTCGTCCAACAATGCCACCGAACCAAAGTATGACATGCTGGTAGGCAGTATGACTTATATCGCCCACAACTCACTTGTGTTCTACTCGTGCAAATAACATCAAACCATAAAACCTAGGCTCGGATGCCACTGTTGGGGAACATAGTAATTTCAAAATTTTCCTACGCACACGCAAGATCATGGTGATGCACAGCAACGAGAGGGGAGAGTGTTGTCGACGTACCAACGTAGACCGACTGCGGAAGCGATCACACAACGTAGAGGAAGTAGTCGTACGTTTCCCGATCCGACCGATCCAAGCACCGTTACTCCGGCACCTCCGAGTTCTTAGCACACGTACAGCTCGATGACGATCCCCGGGCTCCGATCCAGCAAAGCGTCGGGGAAGGAGTTCCGTCAGTACGACGGCGTGGTGACGATCTTGATGTTCTACCGTCACAGGGCTTCGCCTAAGCACCGCTACAATATGACCGAGGTGGAATATGGTGGAGGGGGGCACCGCACACGGCTAAGGAACGATCACGAAGATCAACTTGTGTGTCTAGGGGTGCCCTCCTGCCCCCGTATATAAAGGAGCAAGGGGAGGAGGCCGGCCGGCCCCTATAGGCGCGCCAGGAGGAGTCCTCCTCCTAGTAGGAGTAGGACTCCTACTAGGAGGGGGAAAGAAGTGGGGAGGGAGAGGGAAAGGGGGGCGCCGCCCCCCCCCCCTCTCCTAGTCCAATTCGGACCAGGGGGGAGGAGGCGCGCGGCCCACCTCTGGCAACCCCTCTCTCTCCACTAAGGCCCATATGGCCCATTACTTCTCCCGGGGGGGTTCCGGTAACCCTCCGGCTCTCCGGTTTTCTCTGAAATCACCCGGAACACTTCAGATATCCAAATATAGGCTTCCAATATGTCAATCTTTATGTCTCGACCATTTCGAGACTCCTCGTCATGTCCGTGATCACATCCGGGACTCCGAACAACCTTCGGTACATCAAAATGCATAAACTCATAATATAACTGTCATCGAAACCTTAAGCGTGCGGACCCTACGGGTTCGAGAACAATGTAGACATGACCGAGACACGTCTCCGGTCAATAACCAATAGCGGAACCTGGATGCTCATATTGGCTCCTACATATTCTACGAAGATCTTTATCGGTCAGACCGCATAACAACATACGTTGTTCCCTTTGTCATCGGTATGTTACTTGCCCGAGATTCGATCGTCGGTATCTCAATACCTAGTTCAATCTCGTTACCGGCAAGTCTCTTTACTCGTTCCGTAATACATCATCTCGCAACTAACTCATTAGTTGCAATGCTTGCAAGGCTTATGTGATGTGCATTACTGAGAGGGCCCAGAGATACCTCTCCGACAATCGGAGTGACAAATCCTAATCTCGAAATACACCAACCCAACATGTACCTTTGGAGACACCTGTAGAGCACCTTTATAATCACCCATTTACGTTGTGACGTTTGGTAGCACACAAAGTGTTCCTCCGGCAAACGGGAGTTGCATAATCTCATAGTTATAGGAACATGTATAAGTCATGAAGAAAGCAATAGCAACATACTAAACGATCGGGTGCTAAGCTAATGGAATGGGTCATGTCAATCAGATCATTCACCTATTGATATGATCCCGTTAATCAAATAACAACTCTTTGTTCATGGTTAGGAAACATAACCATCTTTGATTAACGAGCTAGTCAAGTAGAGGCATACTAGTGACACTCTGTTTGTCTATGTATTCACACATGTATTATGTTTCCGGTTAATACAATTCTAGCATGAATAATAAACATTTATCATGATATAAGGAAATAAATAATAACTTTATTATTGCCTCTAAGGCATATTTCCTTCACCAGAGGCCTAGGATAACAAGAGTCCTAGCCGAATACGCCTGTGGGAGGAGTCCTTGTCTTGATCACCAAGTCTTGTGGAATCTTCCATGTATGTGGTAGTTGTCCGAACTGGCCCATGAGTATACGGCCATGGGGGTCCTCGGCCCAATCCAACTGATCGGGAGATGACATGATGAGTACCCCCTAGTCCAGGACACCGTTACCCACCAACCCCTGAAAATTGACTGACCCAAAAGTCGATTCAGTCGACTGAAGTGTGGCTTAATCGGAGCAGAGCAGCAGCATGAGCGAGGGGGAGAGCAGCAGCAGCAGCTGGGCGAGCGAGCGATCGAGCGAGAGTCGGAGCAGCAGCAGCAGATCCGGCTGGTATGGACGCCGCCGTCGAAGGGGCCTCGCACTGGGGGAGAGCCGCCATGGAGATGTCGCCCGCGGCGCCGGCTTCAAGGTAGCCGCTCCATGGGGGTGCGGGATGGAGCACCGTCGGCGCCGGTTGGTCGAGTTAAGGAGAAGGTGCGATGCGATGAGTGTACAACCTCTTTGGTGGCACCGAGTAGGCCTCGGCTTCGTCCGAGGAGTCGGTGAGGATGTTGCGGTTCCGGTGGATCAGGTTAAGGCGGCGCTGTGGGGATGGAGCAGCCGCGATAGACGAGGCGATCGCCGGAGCAGCTCCTTGGACGTGGAGGACGGGGCGGCTGAACCGGCGGGATGGCGAGATGGACGACGGATCCTCATTCGGGGAGGTGGACGAGGGACGTCGAGCTGTTGCGGTGGACGATGTCGTCGGGGAAGAGGCTCCGGCTGGGCAGCGGTGACATGGCAGACGGAGGAGGGTGGGGTTTCGCGGCTGGAGCAGAGAGGTTATGGCGGCCTGGGATTTCGAATGGCGAAAAGGGGGCGATGGGAGGGGGTAAAGCATGACTTAGGAACGCGCTTGTCCAAAATGTAGGGTGTGTTACAGAAGTACCCCCCCCACCGATTTGAACTAGCGGCCCTTTCGGCTCAGGGTTAGAAGGGGGATTTCGCATGTCGGGATTTGGCAGCTGGAGGGAGTTTTCGCGCGCGTTGTAATTTCGGGATAGCAAGGCGCAGGTTGTAAAGGCGCCAGTTTTGGGAGCACGATATCTGAATATTCGGGATATAACAAGACGCGGGTTGAATTTTAGGGACAAACCTAACGTGTAGTAATATTGTACTTGTACGTACCAAATCAATTCGCACTTCCCTCAACCAAAAAGAAAACGAAAAAATAAAACTATTCGCACCACACAAAGAGAGAGTCTTGCCCCGTTTTACTATACAAATGCTATTCAAAGCTACTCCCTCCTTCCATCTATATAGGGCCTAATGCGTTTTTCGATGCTAACTTTGACCAAATATTAGAGCAATGATATATGACATGCAACTTACACAAAGCACACCATTGAATTCATCTGTGAAAGGTTCTTTCAATGATATAATTTTCACATTGTGCATGTCATGTACTATTAATCTTGTCAATAGTCAAAGGTGGTCTTAAAAATCTCATTACACCCTATATAGATGGAAGGAGGGAGTATGAATCCATGTTATGTCCGATTAATTTTTTTTTCGCTTGCTGTATAATGCATGTAACCTACTCATAGCAACATTTTAGTGCATTCCAAATGTATATACTACCGCTGCAACTCGAACTAAATTTGAATTCGTTTCTCTATTTCAATAAGAATCTATAGTCATGATTGTTGCCAACTTCAACCATCATAGTTTCCTTGTTATCTGCCAGATATAAATCAGACGGCCTATAATGCAGGATGGCAGGCACACCATCATCAACAACTCCGTTTTTTATAAGAGTAGAGATAAAATATATTAAATGTAGTATACCATGTTCATAACCACACCATGTGTATCACCGTTATATATATTCACACATCCGTCGGTTTGAAACACTATGATAAATTCTTCAAATATCCGAATTCGCTTTTTATAATGAACTATATATGATCTCTATTCATCTTTTACACCCACACAACCATCTTATCTTTGTAGCTAGCGCCAACTTTCTCTTGTGCATGCACACGCCCGCATCCCTCTCACCCTCCCTCAGCATTCTCTAGCTCCATCGCGCAAATTCGTCTTTTCACTTTAGGTCGTTCACCCACGGTGTGTGTAGGCCCCCCGGCTCCTTCTTTACGGCACACATCAATCGATATGCCTCTCTAACCAGGTGTGCCTAGCACAAACACAAGCTTCCCCTCTTCTCTCGTCACCATCCATGCCTCACTCCCACCACTCTTTTCATCGTTCTCGTACTCGCACACTCCTCCCCCTCGATATAGTATGCCTCTCGTACCACCTCCTACATGCATCCCTCTCTCTCTATCCTTCTCCTCGTGCCTCATTTGTTCTAACACACACATGCATGTATACCGATCGATCTCCCAACATATACCTAGATCGACTTTAACTACCCCCCCCATCGATCGACGTACCTCACAAGTTATGTCTCTCCTTTCTCTTATAAAGGGCGATTGATCTTCCTATGTAGTTATGTCTGCTTACCACAGCCACATCGTCCCCCTCATCATTCGTGCATGCCTCCTGACCTGTCTCTCACACGCACGTGCACAGACAACAAGCAGCCATCTCCTCTCTTATTGATATTGCGGGCGTGCCCTCCGTTTGTCTAGCAAGCCTATCCCACCATTTGTTAGAAGCAACTCCACTACCAACCCCTCCAACACTCTAGCTCTGTCTCTCTCCCAACCTTATTCATGTCCTGCACATATGCATGGATGCCGATCGATCTCCCTTAATACATGAGGCACATCGATCTCCTTAATACATGAGGTAGGCCTCTCTCCTCCTCCACACATATACCAGCCATTGTACCTCTATAGTTAATTGGGGGGGACGTTGCTGTCAATGAAAGCATGGATCAATTTTAATTTAACACCTTCTCACAACTTTGTCTTCAGTTGTGATGTAATTATTAGCTCTGATCTGCTAATAATTGACATGCATTAGCAAAGAAGTTAGTTTTTTATTGTTTCCAAAAGAGCATCGATGGCAAGACACGCGAGACAAAAGCTGAAAGCTCACACCATTGTATAATTGCTGGAAAATTATTTGTATAGTACGTCAATTATGTAAACAAATGATGGAAGCTTGATAGCATTGCCAAAAGCCTCTTCATCATCCAGGTCCATGTGACATGCACAAAATTATACTCCTTCGTTCCTAAATATTTGTCTTTTTACATATTTCAAACGGGCATATTTTAGTGTAGATTCACTCATTTTGCTTCATATGTGTACTCCCTCCGTTCCTAAATATTCTATTCGTCTTAACAGAGATTTCAACAAGTGACTACATACGGAGCAAAATGAGTGAATCTACACTCTAAAATATGTCTATATACATCTGTATGTGCCAGTCCATTTGAAATCTCTAAAAAGACAAATATTTGAGTAGTCACTCGTTGAAATCTCTAGAAAGACAAATACTCCGGAGTATATTTAAGAACCGAGGGGGTAGTGCACAACCGCATGGGAGACTCGGCCCGGTCGTTGCGCCGCATTAATAGTGAGTAATGAGCAGTCAAATCATAAGCCCCACATTTCCCACTGTAAGTTGCTCTGAAGAAGCAACCATCAATACGCTCTTCTTTGAATCCGCTCATGTACTACTCCAACCGTCATTGTTTATACAGCGCGCTTCAGAAAAAAGAAAAAAAATATGTGGGACCAAGGCGACTAGCGATCGGCCTGAAAAATAGCATTGGTAGTTATAGCATGGCGTCTATTACTAGAGGGAATAATGCGTACACACATGCATGCAGTGCTTCCACCCCGGGTACACACATGCATGCACTCCGTAGTAGTACAGTACATGTAGAAAAGCAAGACACCATCGACATAATCACCCACGTCTACGCGCAAATCGTCCACAAGGACTACTACATGCAAGAGGAGGACGATAGGACGCTGACCTTCTTGGAGCGCAGGGCAACCTTGGACGGCACTGTTCAGAAGCACGTTGAGCTCGCCGCCAACACCGCTGCTCCTCACACGTCGGTTGGTGACCCGGCGTACTAGGGCGTGAGGATGTCGTTGAACGTTGATGGATCCGTATGTATTTTTATCTTTCTGTCAAATCCATGTAGTAGTATATGATACTACAGTAATTATCTTACCTTTCGCATCAACTTCATAATTTTCGTACGTACTCCATCCATGAACGGCGCTAGAACCAAACTTCTCATTACTCTAGGCAAAATCGTTATTTTCTATCTATCGGTTGTGCCATGGAGCAGAACCAAATTTTACAAGTTACGAGTTCAAAAGGAAAAGCCTGCCGTGTTCGCGTCGCACCCCCACACGGTTGGTCCGGCACGCCGCTCAAGGGGGAATGCGTGCGGTGTTGCATTTTCACTTACAAGTGGGACCGCAGTTGAGCAAACCGACTATTGGCAAACCCCCACCCCGCCCACCACGCGATGGCTGAGAAAACAGGAGGGAGAAGAGATGGATGTAGCACGGACTCCAAAAAAATTGGTGTCGGATGGGACTCGTGTGGGTGGTGCATGCCGTACTGCTAGACGTGAATGCTAGTTATGGCCCATGCCACCCCACTATATTGAGCCTATATCGAGGTACGTAGAACAAATTTCCTGCAGTCCGTGCTCAACCCTCCTCTATCTCTCTTCTCAGCCAGCCAGCGGACGCGTGGAGCCCATCGTCTGTTTGCTCACATGCGGCCCGACATGTCAGTAAAAATGCAAGAGGACCCACTGAACCTGCACATCTTTCACCTCGACGTGCTGGTGATGAAAAACAAATCCAATAAAGATCTTCGGTGGCCGCTTTTGGAGTTACTCAAGAGTAGTAAGATTCTATTTACAGTTTAACCCAAGATGCACATCTTGTGGCTTCAACTACCACTCTATTTTCTTTCATGACACGACCTGGATGCTGGATGTCCCACGTGTCGGCAAAAGGAGGAAGAACCCGACCAAATCTTCGGTTCTGCTCTCGGATTAGACTAGTTGTGCTAACTTAAAAAAATTATTGTGTACTCCCTCCGTTCCAAAATACTTGACTTCCATTTGTCGAAAAATGGATGTACCTATATACTAAGACATGTCTAGATACATATATATTTTGACAAATCGAAGGCATGTATTGTGCAACGGAGGGAGTAGAATGGATGCAAGTTTTTGTATTGGGAAGAAGAGTACATCCATATATTGATAGAGTGCAATTTAGTAGATGTTCTATCACTTTTAGCTAGCACAGACGCAAGATCGAGCCTCCGCAGATCAATAATGAATGCATCGAGAAGGCACTAATCCAACTTACAGGAGTAGTAAAATGTATTCTTGTGGTTCTTGTTTTCTTTGGTCTTGCTTTTCTAGTCAAAATTATCGTTGGAGTTCATGCAAAACGGAGGTGCGTTTGGGGTCGTGCGTTGGAGTTGGCCTTACAAGTGGGACCGCAGTTAAGGAAACCGACTATCGGCAAACCCCCACCTCGCCCGTCGCGCGATGGCTGAAGTTAGAGAAACGATGAGGTTGAAGAGATTGCTCTAGCACGGACTCCAAGAAATAATATGGTGTCAGATGGATGTCGTGGTGGTGGCGTGTGCCGTACTCCTGGACGTGAATGCTTGTTCTGGCCCATGCCACCCTACTACTCCTACTACTTACTCCTACTACTATATAGTATACTAGTATCGAGGATTCGAGGTGCTGGTTACGTACAACGAACACATTAACATATGGCTACAGTAAAAACACCCGCCCGACGCGTGAAGCATGTGAAGCTAGTACAAATAGTGTACTACTATTGTTGATTGGCCTCATCCGATAACCTGTTGCAATGCACGTACATTTATGTATTCAGAAAATATTTTTTTGCCTCGTTGCACCACTCACTCAAAGAAGCGACTCGAAAGCCATTCATAAATTTAGTAAGTTTATCACAGGCATATCATTTTATTACATAAAACAGGTCATCAACCCACATCGACAACGAGGATACATTATAAATACTAAAGTTTTCACCACACAACAAATAACAAGCCATGAAATGAACTTCAACTCAACCATTCCGCGGCGTTGGAAACGCTTGCTTTGAACCACAAGTGATTCTCTGGGACGGGCCATCCATTGTCGATCTGGAGACCAACGCAGGACTAATCATCCAGGCTGAAGCGGCCTACTATATCAGTACCAAGGTAGGGAACCACCCAAATGTCCGAGGTATAGAAACAGTTGCTTCTCATAAATGTGTCAACAACAGTTGGATCGCCTTTCACCATCATCGGATAGTTTTGTCCAAGGAAGAGTGAGTTTTCTCCAAGACTATCAATTCTGTGCCAGGGAGAAGGACTTGGCGCTAGCACACTAGTATCCATCCCGAATACCATGCAACGGGTGTTGGAATAGGTCCGGAGAGTGCGACCATGGGAGACACCTGCTTCCTTAGCAGTAACATCATCAGTGGGCTGTATACACACAAGAAGAGGTGATCCATCGGAATTAGTTGCCAGGCGCCACAGAATATATGGGCGCTGCTCGTGATCATCACCATCGGCATCTCCCCCTTGGTTATAAAAATTTGCAAGTATAGGTGGTGGGATGTTCACAGGACCTTGGAAACATAAGAAGAAGGTTAATTAGTAAAGGGAAACTTGCTAACCCGCATGCATGTGGATGAAACAATTATAATTATGGTGGAAGACAAACGTACCGAAACTACTAGGATGCCATGCAAAAACAGTGCCACGAGTGGTGGCAACAAACACAAGGCCCTCGTATTGAATTGCATCACAGTACTCATCCGTGTACAGAAACTGGTTTTTGAGCAATATCCATCGAGCCGAACCACAAAGGACGGAAACAAGCTTGTTGAAGATAGCAACAACTTGATAGTTGTTGTAATTCCAAGAGCGGTCGGGAACTCGACAAATTGCTATCTTCCATAGAAGACAGTCATCATGATCGTATTTGAACGTGCATACATTACCGGTGTGCTCAACCTCTGGGCAGTGTGCTGAGATTTTTGGAAGTGGAACCCGGTGACGAGTGTACACATTCACAAGTTCCCACTCGCAGTTGGACCCAATGTAAACAACCCAATCTCCATTTGTGCCCACCCAAGCCTTGCCCCCAAGTGATGGCATCTTAACATCATACGTATCATTATCAAGCGGCATCAACTGGCACAGGGCGAGGCCTCCGTCGTGCCGGCGCCAGTCATCAGGGTCACGGCCAAGAAGATAGGGGAGATCAAACTGCTCCTTGACTCTTGGGTTCTTTGTAATGATGTTATTAGTTGAGTCGAGAATGGGCTTGAACGAACCTGCCATGCTAGCCGAGGTGATGACGTCGCACCGATCAATGAGTTCCTCCACCACGTCATCTTTCAGATCGGGGCAAGAATAACGGGGTCGTTTCCGGCCTGTTCCCTCCATGGAGAAGACGATCGAACAATGGCAGAAGAAAGGGTGAAGGGCTGAAGGAAAATGGAGGAGGGAGAGAAAGAGCGTGCGACAGCAGTTCCAAATCGAGAGGGAAAGGAGAAGAGTCGGTGGACGGTTGCGAGTTTGCCACGGTTCACGAAGAGGCGCCCCGGCCTACATGTCCGTTCGGAAATACTCCTACTAATCGCCGTCGTCTCACTGATATGTTGGAATGGGACCACATGTCAACGAAACATGGTGTGTAATTTCTCGTGCAAAATGCGATCTGGCCACGTTGGCCCGAGGTGCCGCATTAGTTATCGACCTTTATTTTTTTAATGGCGTGCCGATCAGTTTTGAAGCACGACTAACTTGTACTGTACGCAGAGAAAATGGGTTGTATTTGTCCTCCATGGTTTAGAGGCTGACTTGTGGGCCTAGCAAGTTGACGCGTACACAATCAGGAGATGATTGTACGTGGAGAGGATGACAGTAGGGACCCGCCAAGGTCATAGCAGTACGCAAGCAAGTGCCTCCTTATTTCAAGCCAATAAAAAAATGGCTCCTCCTAGTGGATTTCTGACATCTGGGTCCCATGCCATTGTCAACATAGTCAATAAATGAGAGAATTGCACAACGAGCGGCTGACACCAGGGATCCAGCAGCTCGCCCAGTTATTTTTGTTTTGGGTTAATTTGATAAATTCCACTCCAAATCCGGTGTATCCGAGAAATGCCACTACAATTTCCAAACTTTGAAAAACGCCATTTCATGCCATTTCTAGTGGCATTTTTTGAAGTCTGGAGTGGCGTTTTTCAAAGTTTGCAAAATGCAGTGGCGTTTTTTAAAGTTTGCAAAAATTGAAGTGGCATTTTTCAAAGTTTGGAAATTGCAGTGGCATTTTTATGAATCGCCATAATTGGAGTGGCATTTATCTAATTTGTTTTTTAGACGGAAGCAGGGTGTCAATTGGGCTGTGCGGGACACTCTGGCCTGTCTAGACAACCTTTTCTTTTATGTTTACCACAGACCAGCCCAGTAGTTTTTTTTTTCTGAAAATGGCTAGCCTAGTTCTTTTTTGATTTGTCAAGTAAGTCGCTTTATCAGGTCTGTTGGGCTGCAAATCTTTCAAGACGATGAGAGCTTCATTCGGCTGGCCGAGAAAATGGCCTATCAGTAATGAGAAATGGGTTGTACATTTTTAAAACACATTAAACCGGCAATTATTTTCAAATATCTTTTTTTCATTTCGAGATTTTAAATTGCATTGATTTTTATGCGTGGACAATTTACTTGATTTTATATTGATATACATTTATTTTTAAAATCAGTCTGAATGTGACTCGAAATTTCAGGATTAAAAACAGTTCAGACCGCACCGACATATGCAAAATTTCGTATAATTTTTTAACCGTGGCCACAATATGGGATGTAATGCTAACATAAAGAATATGGGCTCCAAAAAAACCCGTAAGAATTAGCAAATGGGCTGTAAATTATTTGAAATAATGGCAGATGGGTTGTATGCTGTTTTCCACAGATTTCAGGCTTTCCACAGATGGCATGTATACTGTTGGATGTCCATCCAACGGCCGTCGTGCTTCTTCAATCTCTGCTCTTCCTGCTCCAGCCACTCAAATAAGCGTCGGCGGGACTGCCTGCTCCCTCCTCCCCGCGGCCGGCTGTGCTACCGCGCAGGCCTCACCGCCCCACCGTACTCCCATCGCTGGCCTAGCCATCCCTCTACTCACCCACACCTGCTGTTATTCTTCGGCGACGGTAGACGAACCAGTAAACCCTCGTACAGTCGGACTCCCCTCCGTGTGGGAAACAAAAACAACGGCCGAGTCTTCCCTGCCTCCGTGTCGTTCCCTTCCTAGGCCTCGCCGTCGTCCACCGCCCTGGTGCTCTCGGCGTGGCGTGGTCAACGTTGGTCAACGACCGACATGCATCTGAAGTGGACTGTACGTGGAGAGGCTGACAGCTGGGTCCACGGCCGCACGCAAGGAAATGCCTTCTTATTACGCGCAAAATAATGATTTCCTCCACCTAACATCTGGGACCCACCGAAACGGCCTCTGTATTTCGCGAAAAAAACATTACCACCGCTGACAGCTCTGACCCACCAGCTATATCTTCGCACGCAAGGAAGTGCCTCCTTATTACGCAAAAAAAAATGAATACTCCCCCTGCTAGCTGGGACCCAGTATAGTGGGCCTACTAAGTTGACGGGGATGAAGGGCTTTGTCAACTTAGTCAATATGCACGATTCTAGCTCGACTGACCGTACGATGTCCATCCAACGGCCATAGTGCTTCTTCAACCTCTGGTCTTCTTGCTCCAGCCGCCCAAAGCAGCGCCGGTCGTGCCGCCTACTCCTGCCTCCCGTGGCCGGCTGTGCTGCCGCGGAGGCCTCACCGCCCCCATACTACTCCCACCGCTGGCCAGGCCATCCCTCCACTCCACTCACCCACACCCCCTGTTATTCTGCGGTGACGACAGCGCAGCCGAACCAGTGAACCCTCACACTCCTCTCCGTGTGGGCATCCACTGCCGCGTCTTCCCCAGCTCCGCGTCGTTCCCTTCCTAGGCCTCGTCGTCGTCCACCGCCGTGGTGTTGTCGGCGCGGCATGGTCAATGTGGTCAACGACCGAATTCCATCGGAAGAATACTGTACGTGGAGAGGCTAACAGCTGGGTCCATGGCAGCCGCAAGGAAGTGCCTCCTTATTACACGGAAAATAATTATTCCTCCACCTGACAGCAGGGACCCACCAGACGCCCACCAGTATATCGCAAAAAAAACGTTTGCCCCTGACTGCTGGGACCCACCCGACGGGCCACCGTATTTCGTGAAAAAAACGTTCCCCCTGCTGTCATCTCGGACCCACTAGAAGTGCCTCCTTATTACGCACAAAAAAATGAATACCCCCTGCTAGCTGGGACCCACCTTGGTGGGAGGCTGACTTGTGGGCCTACTAAGTTGACGGGGACGGAAGGCTTTGTCAACTTAGTCAATATGCACGATTCTAGCTCCAGTGACCGTACGATGTCCATCCAACGGCCGTAGTGCTTCTTCAACCTCTGGTCTTCTTGCTCCAGCCGCCCAAACCAGCGCCGGTCGTGCCTCGTGCTCCTGCCTCCCGTGGCCGGCTGTGATGCGGCGGAGGCCTCACTGTCCCCTACTACTCCCACCGATGGCCAGGCCATCCCTCTACTCACCCACACCCCCTGTTATTCTGCGGCGACGGCAGCCTCACACTGCAGCGAACCAATGAACCCTCGTACTCCTCTACGTGTGTGCATCCACTGCCGCGTCTTCCCCGGCTCCACGTCGTCCCCTTCCTAGGCCTCGCCGTCGTCCACCGCCCTGGTGCTCTCGGCGCGGCGTGGTCAACATGGTCAAGGAACGGCTTCCATCGGACATGGACTGTACGTGGAGAGGCTGACAGCTGGGTCCACGGCCGCAGCAAGGAAGTGCCTCCTTATTACGTGCAAAATAATTATTCCTCCACCTGACAGCAGGGACCCACCGGACGGGCCACCGTATTTCACAAAAAAAATGTTTGCCCCTGACTGCTGGGACCCACCAGCTACATCTTCGCACGCAAGGAAGTGCCTGACAGTCGGGACCCACCTGGTCGAAGCATACGTAGCGTTATCATTCTGGTCGCGAACGTGTACGTACATACTAGTCGATGTAGAGGCGCGCACGTGTCGTAGTAGAGGCGCGCACGTAGCATGTACACGTACGTACAGCGGCCAGGGTGCAAGAAAGAAAATACGGCCACGTATGTGTACATACGGGAGGGGTCTTAAACGCCTACTCGCGCATACGTACTGCCAGGGCTCGTGTACATGGCTGGGTCAGAATGGAGAAACAGCGTCGTCATCGTGTTCATGGGGAGGCAACGGAATGCGTCATGTTCATGGGGAGGCAACGAAACGTGTGGGAGCCAACCGGCTGGGTCGGAACGGAATGCATGGTCGTGTTCATCGGGAGGGCTTGGACGGAACAGGCGATGGAAATGAGGCCTGGCGTACCGCAAAATGGAGGAAACGGCCTTGTGTTTGACCGGCCACGTTCAAAACGGGATCATGTTCATCGGGAGGGGTCTGGCGTACCGCAAAACGGAGGAAACGGACCTCCTACGGTCGAAACGGAGGTCCTGTTGATCGGGAGGGGTGTGGCGTACCGCAAAACGGACGAAACAGACTTGTGTTGGAGCGCTACGGTCGAAACGGGAGTCCTGTTCATCGGGAGGGGTGTGGCGTACCGCAAAACGGGACTCCACGAGATACTGTTCATCTCCACCGTCGACCCCCTCCAGCCACCACGAGCTACTGTTCATCCACCGTCGACCTCCTCCAGCCTCCACTTGCGGACTGTTCATCCACGGGCTCCTGTTCATCCAGCCTCCACCGCGCGCTACTCCACAGGCTACTGTTCAACCAGCCCTCTCCACGGGCTCCTGTTCAACCACCCCTCCACAGGCTACTGTTCATCCTGCCCTTCACCGTCTACTGTTCATCCTGCCCTCCACGGGGTGGTCCTGTTCATCCAGTCCTCCACGGGGTCCTGTTCATCCAGCCCCAACCGGCTCGATCGATCGGGGTCCTGTTCATCCAGAGGCAACACCACGGGGTCCTGTTCATCCACCCCCACCGGGAACTGTTCATCCACCCCCCCTCCCCGCAACGCTCACTGTTCATCTAGAGGCAGCGTCGATCGGCTTCAGTTAGCAGCAGTAGCGAAGGAATCGCTCGATCGGGTTCAATTAACAGCCATCGATCGATCGCTCGGGTTCAGTAACGCGTAGCCTGTAGTGCAATCGCTCGGGTTCAGTTAGAGCCCAACGCCTCGCTCGGGTTCAGTTAGAGCCAACGCCTCGCACACACGCGCGTACGTGTACGAGAGAAGCGCGCATCGCTCGGCCCCCGACCTCCCACCGTAACCGGGAACTCCCCAAAATTTTCCTCCCCCTCGCTTTACCACGGTTTTTTCCGTCATGGACGGCCCAAAGAATGTCATGCAGCTGCATCTCCGGCCCGCCCAGGACGAAAAGCCCATTTTCTGTCATGATTTTTTGTCATAAAAGTAGGAGCCCACCACATCTATGATGATACTGGGTTTTGTCACAATTATCGTCATAGAAGTGTCATATGTATGACAGAAAAAAATTCGTTCGGCCCAAAATGTCACGGATGTGTCTTTTTTTGTAGTGTAAATATCTTATGGAAAAGAAAGATGCTAAACCTAGACTTATTAGATGGGTTCTCTTGCTTCAAGAATTTGATTTACATATTGTTGATAGAAAAGGAGCTGAGAACCCCGTTGTAGACAACTTGTCTAGGTTAGAACATGTGCTTGATGACCCACTACCTATTGATGATAGCTTTCCTGATGAGCAATTAAATGTCATAAATGCTTCTCATACTACTCCATGGTATGTTGATTATGCTAATTACATTGTTGCTAAGTTTATACCACCTAGTTTCACATACCAGCAAAAGAAAAAGTTCTTCTATGATTTGAGGCATTACTTTTGGGATGACCCACATCTTTATAAAGAAGGAGTAGATGGTGTTATTAGACGTTGTGTACCTGAGCATGAACAGGAACAGATCCTACGCAAGTGTCACTCCAAAGCTTGTGGAGGACACCATGGTGGAGATAGAACTGCACATAAGGTATTGCAATCTGGTTTTTATTGGCCTACTCTCTTCAAGGATGCTCGTAAGTTTGTCTTATCTTGTGATGAATGTCAAAGAATTGGTAATATTAGTAGACATCAAGAAATGCCTATGAACTATTCACTCGTTATTGAACCATTTGATGTTTGGGGCTTTGACTATATGGGACCTTTTCCTTCCTCTAATGGATATACACATATATATTTTAGTTGATGTTGATTACGTTACTAAGTGGGTAGAAGCTATTCCAACCAGTAGTGATGATCATAACACTTCTATTAAAATGCTTAAAGAAGTTATTTTTCCAAGATTTGGAGTCCCTAGATATTTAATGACTGATGGTGGTTCACATTTTATTCATGGTGCTTTCCATAAAATGCTTGCTAAATATGATGTTAATCATAGAATTGCATCTCCTTATCACCCTCAGTCTAGTGGTCAAGTAGAATTGAGTAATAGAGAGCTCAAATTAATTTTGCAAAATATTGTTCATAGGCCTAGAAAGAATTGGTCCAAGAAACTTGATGATGCATTATGGGCCTATAGAACTGCATATAAAATCCTATGGGTATGTCTCCGTATAAAATGGTTTATGGAAAAGCATGTCGCTTACCTCTCGAACTAGAACATAAGGCTTATTGGGATATTAAAGAGCTCAATTATGATTTTAAACTTGCCGGTGAGAAGAGGTTATTTGATATTAGCTCACTCAATGAATGGACAACCCAAGCCTACGAAAATGCCAAGTTGTTTAAAGAAAAAGTTAAAAGATGGCATGATAAAAGGATACAAAAGCGTGAGTTTAATGTAGGTGATTATGTATTGCTATACAACTCTCGTTTAAGATTTTTTGCATGAAAACTTCTCTCTAAATGGGAAGGTCCTTACGTTATCGAGGAGGTCTATCGTTCCGGTGCCATAAAAATCAAAAACTTCGAAGGCACAAATCCGAAGGTGGTGAACGGTCAAAGAATCAAACATTATATCTCAGGTAATCCCATAAATGTTGAAACCAATGTTATTGAAACCATAACCCCGGAGGAATACATAAGGGACACTTTCCGAAACGCTTCAAACTCCGAAAAGGAATAGGTATGTGGTACGGTAAGTAAACCGACTCCAAAACAGTTTTTAAGGCAATATTTCTCCGTTTTGGAATATTTAGAAAAATAGAAAAATAAGAAGGAGTCCAGGAAGGACACGAGGTCTCCACGAGGGTGGAGGGCGCGCCCCCCTACCTCGTGGGCACCTCGTGCGCTTTCCGGACTCTGTTTTCGTACACGACACATATTTTGGTCGGTAAAAATTCATTATATAATCTCCCGGAGGTTTTGACTCCCGTATCACGCAAAAATCTCCTGTTTTTGTTTCGAACTGTTTTTTTGACATATCCAGGTCATCATGTCGTCTTCAAGCGCCCCCAAGGACCAGTTCTTCGAGAAGGTCATCAACCCCTACCTCACAGAAGTGCTGCAACACCCTCAAACCATTGAGATGCGTGAGGGGTTGTTGCACATCCGCGATGCTGAGGGACCAAGGAAGACCGGAAGCACGGAGGCAAGACTCGAGGCATTGGAGCAAGAAGTTTTCAAGTGTCAGGAGATGGTGGAGCGTGGACTCGATTCCAATCACATTATGATCACGGAGTTCACCAACAACCACAAGCTGGACGTCAAGGACATTGGGGAGGCCATCTTCAAGCTTCATGAAAAAAAACGAGCACCTCCAAGCCCAGATCTATGACCTGCAAAATCAAAACTGTGAGTATGAATATAGATTCAAGAGGATGAGTTTGGCTGCAGATTTGAGGTTTCCGGAGACTCAATCATCCTTCTATGATGGTGAGCCTATGCCTTGGAAGAAGGACGACAAGCCTACGCCATCAACAAAACCATCACCTTCTCCACCAACAAAGAAGAATTGAGTATCTTGTATGGGCACTCCCCTTGGCAACTGCCAAGCTTGGGGGAGTGCCCCGGTATCGTATCACCATCACTTTTATCTTTACCGTTTTCCTTAGTTTGATCCTTTTGGTATTATCTTGATCTAGTAGAATAAAGTTTATGGCATGATCTAGTTTTGAGTTTTGCTTTATAATTCCTCTATGTAATCGAGTCCGTGAGCTATATAATAAAGATTAGTGTTGAGTCAAGGGCTTGATTATTTTGCCATGATCCTAAGGGAATAAAAGAAAAGAGAAAGAAATAAAAAGAAACAAAGAGATCA
This sequence comes from Triticum urartu, assembly GCF_003073215.2. Taxonomy (NCBI): domain Eukaryota; kingdom Viridiplantae; phylum Streptophyta; class Magnoliopsida; order Poales; family Poaceae; genus Triticum; species Triticum urartu. The sequence goes on along the minus strand of NC_053026.1, from coordinate 419,963,650 downwards.
TGTGAATCTTATGGAGAGTAATGAGCTCACATAGAAAAAGTATGATGAATAAAAGTTGTTGAGAGTTGACAAGCATAGTTTTGGTCATCGTTGCAATTAATAGGAAGTAATAAAGAAAGAGAGGTCTTCACATATAAATATACTATCTTGGACATCTTTTATGATTGTGAGCACTCATTAAAATATGACATGCTAAAGAGTTGACATTGGACAAGGAAGACAACGTAATGGGTTATGTTTTCTTACATCTAAGATAAATTATATTGTCGTGGATCATCCAACATGGTTGAGCTTGCCTTTCCCCCTCATGCTAGCCAAATTCATCGCACCAAGTAGAGATACTACTTGTGCTTCCAAATACCCATAAACCAGTCTTGCCATGAGAGTCCACCATACCTACCTATGGATTGAGTAAGATCCTCCAAGTAAGTTGTCATCAGTGCAAGCAATAAAAAAATTGCTCTCTAAATATGTATGACTTATTAGTGTGGGAGAAAATAAGCTTTATACGATCGTGTGATATGGAAGAAATAAAAGCGACATACTGCATAATAAAGGTCCATAACACAAGTGGCAATATAAAGTGACGTTCCTTCGCATTAAGATTTTGTGCATCCAACCATAAAAGCGCATGACAACCTCTGCTTCCCTCTGTGAAGGGCCTATCTTTTACTTTTATCTCCTACCTTGCATAAGAGTCATGGTGATCTTCACCCTTCCTTTTTACAATTTATCCTTTGGCAAGCACAGTATGTTGGAAAGATCCTAGTATATATGGCTAATTGGATGTGAGTTTTCATGAACTATTATTGTTGACATTACCCTTGAGGTAAAATGTTGGGAGGCAAAACTATAAGCCCCTATCTTTCTTTGTGTCCAATTAAAACTCCATACCCATAAGTATTGCGTGAGTGTCAGCAATTGTGAAAGAGTATATGATAGTTGAGTATGTGGACTTGCTGAAAAGCTCTTATATATTGACTCTTTCCTATGTTATGATAAATTGCAATTGCTCCAATGACTGAGATTATAGTTTGTTAGTTTTCAATGAAGTTTACGATTCATACATGAAATTGTGATTGAATCATTACTCTAGCATAAGAAATCATATGACAAGAACTATATAAGTTGATGTTCTAAGAATGATCATGATGCCCTCATGTCCGTATTTTTATTTTTATCGACACCTCTATATCTAAACATGTGGACATATTTTTCAATTTCGGCTTTCGCTTGAGGACAAGCGAGGTATAAGCTTGGGGGAGTTGATACGTTCATTTTGCATCATGATTTTATATCGATATTTATTGCATTATGGGCTGTTATTACACATTATGTCACAATACTTATGCCTATTCTCTCTTATTTTACAAGGTTTACATAAAGAGGGAGAATGTCGGCAGCTGGGATTCTGGGCTGGAAAAGGAGCAAATATTAGTGACCTATTCTGCACAGCTCCAAAAGTCCTGAAACTTCACGGAAGACGTTTTCAGAATATATAAAAAATACTCAGCGGAAGAAGTTCACCAGGGGGGCCACACCCTGCCCACGAGGGTGGGGGCGCGCCCTACTCCCTGGGCACGCCCCCTACCTCGTGGGCCCCCTGGTGGCCCTCCGGTGGCCATCTTCTGCTATACGAAGTCTTTCGATGGGAAAAAATCAGAAGCCATCTTCTCGGACGAAACTCTGCCGCCACGAGGCGGAACCAATCTAGGGCTCTGGCGGAGCTGTTCTGCCGGGAAAACTTCCCTTCGGGAGGGGGAAATCATCTCCATCGTCATCACCAATGCTCCTCTCATCGGGAGAGGGCAATCTCCATCAACATCTTCATCACCACCATCTCCTCTCAAAACCCTAGTTCATCTCTTGTATCCAATTCTTGTCTCCAAGTCTGGGATTGGTACTAGTAGGTTGCGTGGACACACTCTCCCCTCTCGTTGCTATGCATCACCATGATCTTGCATGCGCGTAGATTTTTTTTTGAAATTACTACGTTTCCCAACAGCGCGACTCCCCCACCCTTGTGCGTAACGATCGGTTTCTCTGCACCTTCGACTGGGACACTTCACAGCCGCACTGCCTTCTCCGGTGCCTTGCCACGACCGTCTCAGATCACTGCCCTCTATTCTTGGACTGCTCACCGCAACACGCTGGCCCAAAATGGTTCCACTTTGAACGTTTTTGTATCAAGCTCGATGGCTTTCACGCCGCTGTGGCGGATGCATGGGCCGGCGTCGACGACCCTGATCCCTTCCGGCGCGTCTACCCCTGCCTGAAGCTAACCACGCGCCGTCTCCAGAGCTGGGGCGCACGCACCACCGGCCACGTCGCTCTGCAGCTCATGATATCCAGAGAGCTCACGGCCCGTCTCGACGCTGCACAGGATTACCGCCCTCTATCCTAGTCCGAATCCTGGCTCCGCAACAACCTCAAGCGCACCTACCTCGGGCTTGCTTCTCTCGAAAGATCCATTGCTCGCGAGCGCGTGCGTTTCTCCTGGCTCAAGGAGGGTGAGATGAACACAACATTCTTCAAAATCCATGCTGCGCACCGGCGCCAAAAGAACGCCATCCACTCCCTTCGGGTTAACGACACAACGGTACATGACGAGCAGGGCATGGCCGAGGCCGCTTTCGACCACTTCTCCTCGCTCTTCGGTTCCTCCCCGCCACGCGAATTCTCCCTTGATCTTGATCAGTTCGACGACAGATCTTTTGACCTCACTGACCTCGAGCTTCCTTTTTCCGAGGAGGAGATCCTACGAGCTGCTCGCGCGCTTCCCCGCGGCAAGGCTCCGGGACCTGGCGGCTTCACATCTGAATTTCTTGTGGCATGTTGGGACATCGTCAAGGCCGACATTTGCGCAGTTTTTGACAAGTTCCACTCCATGAACGGGCGTAGCATGCAGCGCATCAACGAAGCTCTAATCACCCTCCTGCCCAAAAGGCAAGAAGCCTCCGCCCTCTCGGATTACCGCCCCATCAGCCTGCTCCACCTTGTGGCCAAGCTCATCGCAAAGGTCCTCTCCCTCCGGCTCGCCCCACGGCTGGGACAGCTCGTGTCCGCGAACCAGAGCGCTTTCATTGCAGGCCGATGCGTGCACGATAACTTCATGTTGGTCCAACAGACCGCCCGCTGATACGTCCATTTTGCATCATGCTTTTATATCGATATTTATTGCATTATGAGTTGTTATTACACATTATGTCACAATACTTATGCCTATTCTCTCTTATTTTACAAGGTTTACATAAAGAGGGAGAATGCCGGCAGCTGGGGTTCTAGGCTGGAAAAGGAGCAAATATTAGAGACATATTCTGCACAGCTCCAAAAGTCCTGAAACTTCACGGAAGACGTTTTCAGAATATATAAAAGATACTCAGCGGAAGAAGTTCACCAGGGGGGCCACACCCTGCCCATGAGGGTGGGGGCGCGCCCTACCCCCCTGGGCGCGCCCCCCTACCTCGTGGGCCCCCTGGTGGCCCTCCGGTGGCCATCTTCTGCTATATGAAGTCTTTCAATGGGAAAAAAATCAGAAGCCATTTTCTCGGACGAAACTCCGCCGCCATGAGGCGGAACCTTGGCAGAACCAATCTAGGGCTCTGGCGAAGCTGTTCTGCCGCGGAAACTTCCCTCCGGGAGGGGGAAATCATCGCCATCGTCATCACCAATGCTCCTCTCATCGGGAGAGGGCAATCTCCATCAACATCTTCATCAGCACCATCTCCTCTCAAAACCCTAGTTCATCTTTTGTATCCAATTCTTCTTTCCAAGTCCGGGATTGGTACTAGTAGGTTGCTAGTAGTGTTAATTACTCCTTGTAGTTGATGCTAGTTGGTTTATTTGGTGGAAGATCATATGTTCAGATCCTATATGCATATTAATACCCCTCTGATTATGAACATGATTATGCTTTGTGAGTAGTTACGTTTGTTCCTGAGGACATGGGAGAAGTCTTGCTATTAGTAGTCATGTGAATTTGGTATTCGTTCAATATTTTGATGAGATGTATGTTGTCTCTCCTCTAGTGGTGTTATGTGAACGTCGACTACATGACACTTCACCATTATTTGGGCCTAGAGGAAGGCATTGGGGAGTAATAAGTAGATGATGGGTTGCTAGAGTGACAGAAGCTTAAACCCTAGTTTATGCGTTGCTTCGTAAGGGGCTGATTTGGATCCATATGTTTCGTGATATGGTTAGGTTTACCTTAATACTTTTGTTGTAGTTGCGGATGCTTACAATAGAGGTTAATCATAAGTGGGATGCTTGTCCAAATAAGGCAGTACCCAAGCACCGGTCCACCCACATAACAAATTATCAAAGTACCGAACGCGAATCATACGAACGTGATGAAAACTAGCTTGACGATATTCCCATGTGTCCTCGGGAGCGTTTTTCTCTATATAAGAGTTTGTCCAGGCTTGTCCTTTGCTACAAAAAGGATTGGGCCACCTTGCTGCACTTTATTTACTTTTGTTACTTGTTGCTCGTTACAAATTATCCTATCACAAAACTATTTGTTACCACTTGTTTCAGTACTTGCAGAGAATACCTTGCTGGAAACCGCTTATCATTTCCTTCTGCTCCTCGTTGGGTTCGACACTCTTACTTATCGAAAGGACTATGATAGATCCCCTATACTTGTGGGTCATCACCCGCCAGCTTCAAAATCTTCGGCTACCCCGTGTCCTCCTCAAGCTCGACCTCGCACGCGCGTTCAACACGCTCTCTTGGCCCTTCCTCATCGACGTCCTTCGGCATCTTGGCTTCGGACGCGCTGGATCGAATGGATCGCCATTCTCCTCTCCACCGCCAGCACGCAGATCCTCATCAACGGATCCCCCGGCCCCCCGATCGCCCTCGCATGCGGCCTGCGTCAGGGTGATCCGATATCTCCCATGCTCTTCACGATGGCCATCGATGTCCTCAACTCCCTGTTGCTGCACGCCCACCAGCGTGGCCTGCTCCAGCGCCTCACAGCCCGCCATGCCGCCTCGAGCATATCCCTATTCTCCGACGACGTGGTCATATTCTGCCACCCTTCCAGCCACGACCTGCGAGTCATCCGCGAGCTGCTGCGCGTCTTTGGTGTGGCTTCCGGGCTCCGCACCAACTTCGCAAAATGCTCGGCTACGCACATCCGCTGCGGTGAGTCGGAGCTCGCGTGCATCAATACCGAGCTCGCCTGTGCTGTCCTCGACTTTCCTATCACCTACTTGGGCATCCCATTGTCGGTTCAGAAACCCTCGGCATTCTCCCTGCAACCTATCGTCGAGAGGCTCGCGAGGAAGCCGTCCACCTGGCGTGCTGCCCTTCTCTCCCGCGGTGAGCGCCTCGCTCTGGTTCGTCATGTCCTCTGCGCGATCCCTTCTCACATTATGGTGGCCATCGCCATCTGCCCGCCGATTCTCAAGCAGATCAACCGCACCATCCGCGAGTTCCTGTGGTACGGCAGAAAGGAAACCCGCCACGGCCATGGTCCCGTCAATTGGCAACGTGTTTGCCGGCCTCTCGAGCTCGGCGGACTTGGCATCCAGGACCTCCACCGCCAAGGCATTGCCATGCGAGTCCGGTGGCTCTAGTTACAGCGCACGGATCCCTCCAAGCCTTGGGTGCATCTCCACCTCCCGAGTGACCACGATGTCTCTGCCATCTTCAGGGCCTCCACATTATGGGCCGTCGGCGACGGCCAATCATGCCTTTTCTGGACCGACCACTGGCTCAACGGTCACACCATCTCAGATCTTGCTCCGTCCCTTCTCCCCCTGGTTCCATGGCGCCTGCGGAAGCGCACTGTCACCGACGCCCTTCAGGACCGTCACTGGATCACTGATCTACACGGCGCCCTCACCCCCACCTCCCTGACTGATTACGTCCGACTCTGGAGATTGCTCCGGTACACCACCCTCTCCACCAGCCCGGACCGCCTCCTCTGGCGATGGACTGCCAACGCCAAGTGCTCGTCCAAATCCTGCTATCGAGCACTCTACTCCGGATCCACTTCTGCGCCATTCTGGCACCTCACCTGAAGATGTTGGGCTCCCCTCCGCGTCAAGATGTTCACTTGGCTCGCGGACCTCGACCGTTGCTGGACGTCTGCTAGACTTGCGCGACATGGCCTGCTGCACAATGATCGATGTGCCCTGTGTGACCAGGCCGAGGAGACCATGCAGCACATCATCATCATATGCCCTTTCTCCCGTCAAATTTGGCATGATGTTCTTGCTTGGGCCCGTGCTACTTCTCCCCCCCCTTCTGGCAACGAAGCCTTCCTTCCCTGGTGCTCGGCCACAATCAGGAGATCCCCTTCCGGACACCGCAAGGGCCTTACCACGCTGGCGGTGCTCACGGCATGGTCTATTTGGCGTTACCGCAACAGCTGCGTCTTCAACGGCGAGAACCCCTCCCCCTCGCGACTCTTCTCATCGATCCAGGAAGAGGCCCGCGCGTGGGCTCAGGCAGGAGTGCATGGTCTTGGCGCTTTGATAGCATAGGCCCTCTTTGTATTGGGCCGAGCACCCCGTCACTATTGCTCTGCGGCTCCATGCCTTGCCTCTAGCGTACAAGGCTTGAGCTGCAACCCTCCCCCACCTCTCCTGTACTCTCCTTCCTATCAATGAAATGGTACGCACTTTTGCGTATTCGTGAAAAAAACAGGGGGACGCAGAAACGACTCTCGTGTTGCACCCCACGAGCGACCCGGGAGTGAAACTCTAGCCACCGGTCTCCACCATCCCATCTCACGCCTCCTCTCTGCTCGATCGCCGCAGTGTGTCACCGGTCTCCACCACCATACCTCCTTCCTTCGCCATTGTTGGAGGGCGCCTCCTCGCAAAGCCTTTGGTGGCGGAGTGACATTTTTCCTTGCAAAGTGTGGGCTGCTAGAACCTTCTAGAGGAGGACCGCCATCGGGGCGAGGGGCCTAAGGCTATAGCCGGGCCCTGACGACCTTATTCCCCGGAGGTCGGACACCCCCCGGTGTAGTGTACCATTATCCGCGCCTTCTTCCTATCGTCACCCCTTCCACCACCACTGCATGGACGTATATTTTCCCAGCATTTTTTCATAAATTTATTTAGCGGCTCGTAGATTCATGTGGATGACATAAGATTCACATTATGTATAGATAGATCTGATGGCGGAGCTCATGTTTTTTGATGATCCATCCTCAAATTTGAGCTCCAATTCTGAGAACGAAATGTTGGATGCAGAAGAAGATGCGGTTATATTGATGGTCGCTTAATGGATAGCATCCACCAGAAAGAAGAAGAAGCGTCCGAAATCTCAAGTTGGTCGCGCGACATTTCATCAGGACAGAATCAGAGACCACGACTGGCTGACGAGAGACTACTTTCTTCCAGGTTGTATCATCCTGTCGTACATGTTCCTGCGACGCTTCCGCATGACTGAGCGGTTGTTTCGTCAAATTGCCTATGGCATGCAATGTCGTTGAACCTATCTTTCAACAATGAAGAAGTATCGCCAGTTTCCTTGGTTTTTTCAATTTTTGAAAGGTGACCGCGACACTAAATGCTTGCGTATGGCTCCCCTGTAGATTCAATGGACACTCTTTGATTGGCTCAAAATACAATCATCAAATGCACAAAAGTGTTCGCTGACACCGTGATGGATCTGGCATTGCTACTTTGGTTGCGTGGATCTCACAATGACATAAATGTCTTATAGAGATATCATATATTTGCAAGGCTAGTCGCAGGTACCTCTCCACCTTGCAACTTCACGATGAATACCCATCGTTATGACCAACGATACTATCTAGCTGATATCATCTATCCATCTTGGTTTACATTAAATTGTGACAATAATTTCTAATCCTAAGGGTATCTCCAACGCCAACCCTCAAACTATTCACGTAGGTTCGACCACGCGGTTCGGACCTTGGAAGCCATCCAAGACGGTCATGTATCAGTTCGCTCCGCGGTCCGGGACGCACTTTTTCCCGTAAACCAGAGATAAAGTTTGTGTGGGGGAGGAGGGGGAGGGGCTTTGCAGGCCTCCGGACCGCTGCCACACCCGCTCCTCACTAACCTAGCCCATCAAAAACCTTCCTCCCACGCCCGCGTGCGTTCCCGCCCGGCGCCAGCTCATTGCATTCATGTTTCTCTATAGTGGCCTCTCCGCATTGACGTCGGGCCACAGCGGACGCGACCTCTCATTGGCGTTGGCATTGAAGCGGTGCGCCGGCCAACAGTGCCGTCCGCGCCATATCCTTGGTATCCGCCTTGTTCAATGTCGGAGAGATGTATCAAATACGGGACATGACGGATATCTACCACGCCCGTTCAATACTCGTTCGTCCGTATGTCGCCTTTAAGCAGGCTCGCCGGCCGAGGAACTAACTCTAGCGCCGCACATTGACACATCTGGATGCTTGGACTCACCTAAATCCGCTATTTAAAGGTGGCCATACCTGGCTAAACTCCACACCACTACACATTCGTTCCACATCCTCCTCCCTAGCACCACATCCACCATGACCGTGAGCAGGAATGTTGTGCGGGAGAGCCTATCGTTGGAGATGAAGCACAAGATCGTCGCCTTGCGGCTACCTGGCAGAGCTCCCATGCCAGGCGGATGGAGGCCGGCTTGCCGGCCAGCTCTCCCGAGCAAGCTCTCCGACGACCCCACAATGGAGACAGGTCCGACGACGACACCGCACCGGAGCCCGAGCCGGTGCTTGCCTGCATGACCATGGAGCAAGTGCAGGCGCACTACAACGCCGCCCTGGTGAATGAGTGTTGGGAAACATATTAGAAAATAAAAAATCGCTTTGTGATCAACCAGGAACACTATGAAGATGCTACATTGACTTGTGTTCTTCCGCTGCAACTCATAGTCGGTAACAATCTGATCCAAACCATTATTGCATCTTCATAGTGTTCCAGGTTGATCGTAGGACAACTTTTTTGTTTTTTCTACTACGTTTTCCCAACTGGCATTGTGTCCCGTGTGGGCCGGTCTGTCTCTCATGTTCTAGTCTTCCTCGCCCAAATTTGCACCTCCACTTCACAGGTCTTGAACTCTGCCGCCGTTCATGGAGAAGACGGATGAAGGACGTGCTCGCCGATGTGGATTACAAAGGAAATGGACGAGGCCGCCGCTGTAGAATAGGTTTAGGGTCGGGGCGATTTTGTTTGTTCTAAATGTTCGAGATGTAATGAAAGATGTTCGAAATGTAATGAATTTCGTCCGATTTATGTCAAAATCTGTCATGTTTGCATGAATATCATCTGGTTACTTGAAATCCAGCATGAAATTTATGCATGCAGCGTTGGATGGCCGCCTCCGGGATCTATGCCTGCGGATTGGTCCCCCCTTGTCCGTGCACGGGTACCAGAGCAAACTTGCGAGTCTGCGTTGGAGACGCCCTAAGAGCATGAAACATAAAAATTTCGCCATGGCACAAGAAGCTTAGAGGAAAGACATTGAGAGAACATTTGGAGCGTTGCAATCAAGGTTTATAATTGTCCAGGAGGCTACTCATTTCAATAACAACTTAACAAGTATGTCTTGGCAAATATCATGATAGATTATGTTTTTCTACACAACATAATCATAGAGGATGAAAGGGAAATATCAGGCCCATTGACTTTGAACCTAATGGAGAACCAATCAGGTCCCCGCAAAAACCATGACCGCATTAAAGCACTTCTTGAGGTGTACCGGAAGATTGAAAACCGAGCCTCCCATCATCAGTTGAAGGACGTTTTCGTCAACAATTGCTGGCAGCTAGCTGGGGAAAGCGCTTAAAATTGATTCAAAATTCATTTATTTTCATTTATACCAATTTATTAGATTGGATTATTTATTAAATTGGGCTAATTATTTTTAATATTATTTGTTGAATTATGCTCATTGTTTCATCTAAATTGTTGTCAATAGGCTAAAAAAAGTACGACCCTGGACAAATGGTCCATGCATGCAGGGGAACTGGTTTGCCATATCCATATGGGGTGTGTTCCATATCACATATGACGATTGCCGATGTGCCAAATCTGCTAGAGTTGCCCTTAGCAATACAACACATGACAATTGTTGAGTTGGAAGAGAAAGAAATGAGAAAAGGAGGTATCTTGTTTTTAGCCAAGAGATGATCTCTCACTAAGAAGAACAAGAGAATTATATCCATTTTACTCGATGTCATCTCTTAACTATGTGTTTTCTATTTTGCTTTTAAATTTTTGAGGAATGATAGAGTTCTCCCACCTGAATATATATTGCTCAAAAGCGGCCAAAGCCAAGAGTCACTCCTTAGGCTTTGACTGATCCAGTTTATAAGGAAAACCGTAATTTTATTTTTAATCATTCAACACATTTAGGAGCATGCAAATATTAATCGTTAGATATAACACTAAAAAATGACTAACTGTATAATTTGTTTTTTTATCTTCTCACGTATGCACGACATACGATAAGACCATCTTCTCAACAACTAATGCGCCTTTGGAGACGTAAAAGAGAAAACTCAATTGACTGCATAGAGATCCTTCATTCCTAAAATAAACGTAACACCAGAGCGAGGCGAGCTCCCCAACCCAAGATTCGTGACATCGACGGCGCACAGACCGCCACCCACGGGCCTGGCATACCATTGACACACCACCTACACTACACGTACCGAACCAAAAACCGCAAAACAACAAAGGAGATCTCCCCGCTCGCTCATATGCCATGCATGCACGCATGTCCAGTCCAACAATGGCATGGCATAACATAAAGCATCGCACATCATTCGAGCCCGTGACCGATCGACCCGCGATATGATATGATTATGAACTGAGCACGCTTTGGGGCGACAAGAATCGCGGGCTGCCACGCCACCGCCGAGCAATCCTCATGATCGCTGACAGCAACGGAGCGACCGACGTACCTCCGCGCCGCGCCGCGCCGGCGATCGATGCGCACGCGAGGAGAGGACGGACCCTCCGCTCCCGAGATCCGGGTCCGGCCAGCGGAGCAGCGGAGCGGAGCTAGCTGGGCGTGCGCAGTTGATGTCCCCCACCCCGTCTTTCGCTTCGCTGCTGCCGGTGGGCGACCGGCACGGGGTCGGGCCGCCCAGCGGTCCCTGGCCTGCCTGTGCCGGTGCCGAAGCAGCTGTCATCGGGGCCAAGCCGGCCCCCGAACCGTACTTTAGCCGGGGAGATTAAGCTCCCAAATCATGCCTCCTGGAACTGCAATCGATCGAGCTAATGGAGTGAAGTTGGGGAGATTAAAACAGATTTTTCTTCAACAAAAAGTGAGATAAGGATGAACAGCAATGGGACTGGGGCGCTGTCCACCCACATTCAGTAGTAACGCAACATTATTCCTGGATAGGAACAGTGGCGCGTGCGACTCGATCGCGGGCACGCCATGTGGGGGGATGGCACCGCACAGCAGTTCCCTCGCGTGGCCGGCCGGCCCGGGCAAAGACCATCGCGGGCAGAGACATAAGCTCGGACCGACGCATTCCGTGGCACAGGACAGCGCTGTGCTCCCCTCCCAGTTCGGCCGTGCGTGGCTGTGGCGGTGGCTCCTGGTCCTGGCTTGGGTGGATGCACGCCATGCGCCAGCACGGGCGCCAGCGACGTGCGTCCGGTTCGTTCGATGCACGCAGCCCGCCTGCCTAGGTACATGCAACATGTGGTGCACCGACCGGTCGCCGGATTGGATTGGATGAATTTTGCGCAAGAACACGAACGGTCGTCGCGCCGCGAGATAAAAGTCGTGCGAAAATCCACGGGACGCTTTACTTAGTGGAATAAAAATAATACTGTACTGTACTAGTCAACTGATCTCGCAATCAAGATCGCTATAACATTATTATTATTTTTTAGCATCAGTACAGACACAAGCGCTCATGTACATGCATATACACGCATCCCTATGAACACATACACGCACACCCTACTCCTATAACATTAGCGGATCAACAAATGATAAACTGAGTATACTGATTTGTACGTATTTGACCGGATCGAACTAGATATACATACATACACGCGGACACGTAATGCCCACTTGTACCGCTCTTCTTCGCCAAAAAGAAAAGAAAGTAAAAATATCTCCTGGCGCTGTCGCTGGTCGTGGCAGATCACATCACACGTTTGGGACACTGCAAATCTCCTGGTGACATATATACGAGTAAAAATCGACATCTGTTGCCACCTGTGCGGATACAGTCTTGTACTGACGATGTCAAAAGGTATGGCAACGCCAACGCACGATGGGTGAGCTTTGGAGGGTTGTGCACAAATGGCGCAGCCTATTCAAAAAGATTTTACTCATGAGTCGTATTCACATCTTGTTTGCCTCTCACTAGTTCGTACAAGAATTGGATCCTGGATACAATAGTTTTTTTTTTGAAACGGAGGCAAAAGATTTGCCTCATATATTAAATAAGGAGAGAAGAGTTATAAATAAATAAATAATAAAAAAGGAGAGAAGAGTTTGTTACGACACACACTTAGAATACGGCATGTCAATTATTCTCGCAATAAAAAAAACCCTAACTTCTTTGCTCCGGCGGTGATCCAAAGGTTTGCCTCGTCGACGATGGTGTTGAGTAGAAATGGCGGAGGCGTGCTCTTATGCCGGAACACTCTTGCGTTCTCTCATTTCAAATGACCCACGACACAAGCATGGATACAATAGTGATTGACTGCCGCGAGAATTAGAATCGTAAATCACCAACCCAATTCCAGTGAGTTAGAACACGATTACCGGTCTTGCTAGGTCTCGCTCGATTGAGATTTCGAGTTTCAGTCCATTCATAGAAAAAATGCAACAGGGCGAAAGAGTGCAAGTTGCACTTTCCTGAATGGACTGACACTTCAGAAAAGTTCAGTCGACGGAGATCTAGAGAGGCCCTATAATTACTCCAAAGGACTAATTTTTAACACTAGCGAACAAATGAAATTGGGGAGCACATTTGCAAGTTTTGATCAGTCAATAAGCTCAAAGTAGCTCCTCTGCACGCGGACAGTGTCATAAAATTTCAACCGATTTCATGAAAATTTCAAATTTAATCCAAAGTTTTTACGTTGTAAACGTTTGCCCGGTTCAGTCTGCCAATAAGTTGAAAGCACCCCCTCTGTGCCTGGATAATGTTGGTCGAATTCCAGTTGATTTAGGGCAACTTTGTAAGCGTGAACACGCGGTTAAAATTCTGAACACCCAACGTATGGTTCCTTGTTGCACTAGCTAAGCGTTTTAGGCAACAATGTGTGTTGTCGCTGGCATGATAGCCGAGACATCGGGTTTTCGGACTCCACTGAAATCTCTATGAGCGCCATGGCATGACAACGAGAGAGGTGCCATGCTGTGCAAGTGTAAATGTCGTTCGGGCGTTCCATTCATCTACTTGCTTATATAAAACTTCTGTGTGCTTCACGGGTTGATTTTGTGTTCCCGTTTGCACCACACGAACACTAGTTCGCCTTGGTTCAGTTTTCGTGTGGCATGTATGCTCTGAGCATAAACATGCAGGCTCACCGCACCAAACGAACTGAATCTTAACAAAAAATTGACCATTCAGGATGCAACTCCTGATATTCAGTGTTCATCCAGGTTTCAGAACACCGGCCTGATAACGTCGTCGAAGAGGTTGTAGCATGTGTACTTGTGCTTGAACATAGCTGCTACTCCTGATACTATCTTCCTACTTAAAACAGAACATAACTCAGCTAGAGCCCTTGCTTAAGCAACGATTCACTACCCTTATGAAAAATCAATTACACCAGAGCGTTTCCGAGGGCGAATCCACTTTGAATTTGATAAATGTATTGCTTGTGAAGTATGTGTTCGCGTATGTCCAATAGATTTACCCTTTGTGGATTGGAGATTTGAAAAGGATATTAAAAGAAAACAATTGCTTAATTATAGTATTGATTTCAGAGTTTGTATATTTTGTGGTAATTGTGTTGAGTACTGTCCAACAAGTTGTTTATCAATGACTGAAGAATATGAACTTTCTACCTATGATCGTCATGAATTGAATTACAATCAAATTGCTTTAAGTCGGTTACCAATCTCCATAATGGGAGATTACACAATTCAAACAATTAGGAATTCGTCTGAAAGTAAAATAAACAAAGAAAAATCTTCGAATTCAAGAACGATTACTGATTACTAAACTTTGATGTTGTCTTTTTGTTATAAAAATCTAACAATTCTTTATTAAACTTTAAAATTAAACTATAAAGAAAAACGAAAAACTACTGCTTATTGGAAATTCTTTCTTATTTTAAATCAGACTAGATTTTCGTGATATAATATAATTTCTAACTATACAGTTATACACAAAAAAATACCCTAATCCTTTTTTCCTTCCTTGAATCCTTTAGTTTTAGTCAGTTCATGAAAAAAATTATACTATTAATTTCTTTTTATCCATAATGGATTTACCTGGACCAATACATGAGATTCTTATGCTATTTTGGGGATTTGTTCTTCTACTAGGGGGTCTAGGAGTAGTATTACTTACCAACCCCATTTATTCTGCCTTTTCGTTGGGATTAGTTCTTGTTTGTATATTCTTATTCTATTTTTTATTAAATTCCTACTTTGTAGCTGTCGCACAGCTTCTTATTTATGTGGGAGCCATAAATGTCTTGATCATATTTGCTGTAATGTTCGTAAATGGCTCAGAATGGTCTAAAGATAAGAATTATTGGACTATTGGAGATGGGTTCACTTCACTAGTTTGTATAGAGATCTAAAGCAATATGAAATTAGAACACGACCGACAGAGCAACAAGTTTAACCGTGCATAAGCATCAGCTGACAACATGATCGCAGGTTGAGTCATGGATTCAAGAAAGAGCAGATACCGCTCTTATGATGGATCGGATGGTAACAAGAGGGTACACAGACGTCGCGCCACGCCTGATGGAGGACGTCTAGAGCTATTTCACATGACCAAGGCGCTTGAGGGTCCATAACACACCTTCAGCACCTTGTTCCTGGGCAGCTCTCTTCTGGGGTTTGGGCTCACTGATGCACTCCACAACAGTGTCTGTGAACGTCTCCACAAGAACACTCACCTTGCATGTGAACCTGCAGTGTTAATAGAACATCAGATATGCCCATTTCTATTTCAAACTCTACCTACCATCTTAAGCAAATTATCAACCAGATGCATTTTCCACCGCCCAGAATAGAAAACATAAGACATCAGAGTTGTTATTTATTAGCGTTGACGTGGTAGCTAGCCCGAGCTAATGAAACTATAGAAATTTTCTCAAAAGAACATGGACTTCTGGGCTACTTCTGAGTAGCCTTCAGTGTTTATCACCATTCCATTATTGCCATTGCAGTGTTTATCAGCATTGGATTTACCAACTGCACGATCTTGTATAATTATTCAATTTTCAAACAGTAGTGCATGGCACATCAGGAATGCAGCTCGATTATCAGCTATGCATGCCATACGAGCTGGTAGTACAGCACAAAGTGTTCAAAGAACACTCAAGTGAGTATAGAATGGCCAGTAACTGTCACACCTTGCGGAGGAAGCCACTAGTGGCTTTGCCTATGATAATATGGACAATATTACATTTGAGGTAATATAATGCACAATGCGCCTATATCTGTTGAAAGCACATAAAAAACAAATTACAGATTCGTGGGTTAATAGGAAAGCTTACAGTTTTGTATGGCCATGTCCATGTTCTTGAAACTCATATGTTGGACTCTTCCAGCCAATTGCACTGCAGAGTTGAGCCAGTCTCGACCTTGCTTCTGGTTCTTCATTTGCACCGCCTATGAATTCAAACAAAATCAGCAATTATAAAACAACAGTTTAACTTCAAAAATAAGATTTATGCATATATTGCTAGAGTGATGCATCCCTTGTTCCGTGTCCAAGATTTTATTTGAAACACTGTATTCTTAGTTAAAATACTCTTGAACCAAAATACTGAACATTCAGATCATTAACTTCTTAACTGTATGGAATATTTGAACTGTAATGATCCTTTCTACCCGAGTCATGTCTTCGGAATTTGGACATGACATTTGCCCAAGGTATACATCATCACGAGAAAGTACACCATGCAACAGGTAATTTGTGAAGAAACTGTTAATACTGTAGATAAGATAAAGCACCATCGTTTTCTGACCAAAAGATAAAACACCGCCCAGAAGGATATAAAGAAGATGCTTACATGCTATCTATATTACGAGTCAATGGTTTAAACTGGCAATTTTCTACAGAAGGATTTCGCAGTAAACTAAGAATCATTCTAACGAGTTATTGTGAATTTTGTAATCCTGGACAGACTGCAGAAGCCAGAAATTAGTATCCATGTAAGTTAGCTTCAGTGCTATGTCCACATTACCTTGTTTTCATGCCAGATCAATGTCACTTTCTTCTGATATATCACTTCTCTTAACAATTGAAGCTAATGTTATAGTAGTACTATAAATATCACTCTCTATGTCCGTGAAAAAATCACGCTTTTTCCACGCAAGAACAGTGTCAGGTCTCTGTTTCTCCGTGGCCTACCAAGATTGCCTCTTAATCGTCTCCATCCCATCGGCCTTTTCCTTAAATCTCATGTGGTAGTTATTCCAAATCTTGTGTGGTAGTTTGTGTGTTCCTAATCTGGCTAATGACTGATGTCAATTACTTCCATGAACGCGTGATTAATTAGGGGCAGTTTTGGGGAAATAAGAAGGCCAGTTCTCTTCTATCATTCATTAATCTACACGCCCAGAAAATTACGCCCACTTTTTACGATCAGAGGGAGTACATATACAGATGAGGAGGTTATAAGATCATCCAGTCTCTCATTATATAGGCAGCAATAAGTTATTCAAATTTTCCATTCAAGTACATTGATATCTAAATTTTGGCTAACACAACCATACTTAAGAGATATAACTCTTTGTCCATCTTATATGAAACCATAACATTTTATTTAATGGTTGTATTGATTATTCTGAAATCAATCAGATTTAACAGTGGCTAAAAGAATCATGAGAAGAATTAAAAAAGATAAGAATTTCAAATACCAAGAACATGCCCCTCACTGCAACCATTTGCTTCACCATTGCTCAGCACAACACAAGCAGACTCTTTTGGTGAAGGATCACCATGCCCTTTATTCTCACTCTCAATGGCGAGTTCAATTTCCTGCTGCGGTTGGGCAACACACCCTGTAGCTTTGGGCTTTTTGTGCGTGCATAACACCTACAAGTAAAACTATTAGGATCATTCAAACAAAAATTGATTTTTTTGTGAATTACATAAAAAATTCTTCTAGCTGATGAAAGAAGAGAGACACCCAAGATACAACCGATGTGCTCAAAGGGAAGATGGAAAAGAAATGAATGCAAGAGATGTTGTCATCTTTTACCTTTTCTTCCAACTCCTTCTCCGTTCTTGTATTGATCGGCATGATACTAGGCTCCTGGTACACAGGCGGCACCATAAACACTGAGCGGAAAGGACTCACCTAACAAAAGTTACAAAAGTACTGGTAATTTGGTATATACTTCTATGAAAATGATTTCTTGAACATTGTACCGTAAACTGAGTAGAAGAAGAGCATTTATCAACTGATAATTTTACCCAAAAAATCTGCTCTATTATGGACATTAATTACGATAAACTAGATCAAATCTGAAAGATTGCGATCCAATCAGGGATATCGCGTTGTGAAGCTTCGATCGAGAGCTACATGAGCGAGAGGAATCAGGGCTCCACCTGAGGGAGCGGCAGGGAATACCGGAATAGAGGACGGAGACCGGGATCGATTGGAATTGAGCACGAGCTGCGCGTGCGGTGGGAGGAGAGAAACTAAACCTAGGGCTATGCAACTCGAATTCCCATGGGGCCATAGTCCACTATATATACACATACATGTGAGGGAAATATGCAGAAAGCCCCTTATACAACGGGGAAAATACAAAGACTATACATGGCCACAAATATAACTTTGGAGAATTAGGTAATGCACATTAACTAACAACTGGTCCAGATATATGGCTCCAGAAAGCATATACCACAAGTGAGCATGACGCTGTATAAAAGACAGGATCCATTGTGTGGCACCTAAGCCAACCCTACGGAAATTTTGGCGAAGATGGCATGTTATGTTGGGAAAGTTCTATGAGGATCTTTCACAAAATCAAACAGCGAAAATAGAAGACAAAGTTTTAAGGTGTTAAGAGTAAGGTGTTAAGACAGTGATAATTGCAGAAATACAGTTAGGCGTTCATGATCTGTATGGAACAAACCATTACAAGCTTTTTGTTGAACAAAGATGTAAAAGGTAGTCTGGGAAATGGGCACCAACCTCGCCATTCTTATGTGCTTGTAAATACATACCATAAAAGTTATCACACTACGAGTCGCCAATGTTACTTGGTTCAAGCAGCCTCTAGAACAAATCCTAACTATGACAATCTGTCACGCAATTATTAGTCTGCAATCTTGAACACCCCTCCTAGTCTAAAGACCGTCAATCTTCCAGATCATTATTTCAAGTCAATCAAGGGCACTACACTACACTTTTCCCCTAAGAAAAAGAAGATGGCTTATTCCAATCTGACTCGCTAACACTAACGCTGCACTGGAGCAGATACTGAACTATCAACCGTGGCATGTACAAGATCAGAAACTGTTGTGCAAACACAACGCAGAAAGTGGATGATTGTTCTGGAGTCTCAAGTGAGTGCTTACCCGCAACGAAATGTAGGACCGCGCGATGCTCCCGGAGGCCGCAAGCGTGCGGGAGGGGGGCGTCGGGTTGGGAACCGCGTTTGGGGCCGGGGCCGGTCTCGGGGACGCCGGCCGCAGGGCACCGGATCGAAGCTCGCGCGAGTTGGAGAGGGAGAATATTTAGTTCTCTTTGGGGCTGCAGCCTAGATCTCGCTGGGGAGAGGAGATGGGGCGGCCGGCCGGTGGCATTCATCCAAATCCGCCAGGGAGCCCTTGGCCGTGCGCCTCTAGGAGCACAGGAGGGGGAGGTTCGCGGCGGCGGCGGAGGAGAGGAGGCGCCGGAGCTTGGGGCAGCCGCGGGAGCATGGGCGGGCCGCCATGGGAGGGTTTAAGGGGACGAGCGGCGAGGAAGAAGACAAGGGCAAAAGGAAAAAAGATCGAATAATGGAAAGGCTAACTTTTTTTTTGAGGGAATGGCAAAAGGCTGACGAAAAGGCAAAGCGCTCTGTCCTCCACAGGCCCGCAGCCGAAAGATTCCGAGTTCTGGGCCAGTGGAACTGGGTAAACCTGGCCCAACAATAACAGCCCATGAGACTAGTGTTAAGTGTTAATGCCGAGCGGCCCGTCACAGGAAGCAAAAGCACTGGGGTGGTGGCTGATCGGCGACGGGAGGGAATGGCGACGGAGTTGGACTCCGGTGGCGGCTCGAAGAGGCGGCGGACGGGCGAGGGAGGGGAGCGAGCGCATCCAGGCGCGGGGGCGGCGGAGGAGGACCGTATTTCGTCGCTGCCGGAGGCGCTGCGGCTGCACATCCTCGGCCTCCTCCCGTTCAAATCCGCCGTTCGCACGGGCGCGCTCTCCACCGGGTGGCGCGCGCTCTGGGCGCACCGCTGGCCGGCGCCCTCATCGCTCGACCTCCGACTCAAGACCCACGCGCCCCCGGCGCCGATCCTCGAGTCCCTGGAGCGGCGCGGCCGGCGGCGCCTCGACCGGCTCTCCCTGACGTTCCAGATCGGCAAGGGGGACCTCGAGCCCGACGGCGTCCACCGGATCCTGGACTACGCCGCCGACCTCCACGTGGACTTCGCCCACCGGGCCCTGGGCTTCATTTTCAAGCTCCGCCTCCCGCGGGGCGACGCCCACCTCACGCGCCTCACCGTCGGCGGCATCCGCGTCGGCCTCTCCAAGCCCTTCTGCGCCCGCTCCCACACCTTCTCCGTCCTCGAGGTCATCTACCTCGACGGCGTCACGCTCTCCGACCACACCGTCGAGAACCTGGTCGCCGCGTGCCCCCTCCTCCGCACCCTCGACCTGCGCTACTGCGACGGCCTCGATTTCGTCAACCTCGAGGCCGCCGGGCCGCACCTGAGGAGCCTCACCGTCGCGGAGTGCGGAGGGGTGAGAGACATTTGTACCATGGAGGCGCCCAGCCTTCGCTCCTTCCGCTACAGCGGCTCCTACATCCGCGCCCTGACAATCCCTGCCACCTGCGCGCTCGCCGACCTTTACCTATGCTTCGGCGGACCTGCCGGTCGCCTCCGGCCTCTCGGCACCCCACTCTGTTTCGATTTTGCTTGGCCTGCAGGGGTGCCAAGAAATTGGCTTCAGGCACTCACCAACCTCTCAAGCCTCACCGTGCTTACCCTCTGCAGCAGTGCCCTGCGGGTTCGTTGCTTACTGCATTCCATTCCATTCCATCGATTTAATTGCATTACTCAGCTACTCATTGGTCATAGACTTCTTTGCAGAGAGTGTCTGCCAAGGCTCGTGAGAGATCACTAACCAAAAGTGGTGCCGCGTCGTGCAAATTGAGGAATTTGAGAGAGCTGCAGCTGCTGATGTTTGCAATGTACAACAGCAGCCTGGATGACATTTACGTTTTCATGGTGGCCTGCTGCCCCCCTCTTTTAGAGAGGCTGTTTGTGCAGGTGAAGATACTAGAGTGCAAGATGACCTTGGTTGCTAAACAGATTGCACTATGGCCATTAGGGATGCATTTATTTAATACACATTGTATTGTATACTTTCTCTTGCTGTGCTTTACTTCTTCCTAATGCTTACTATGCTCTGTTGCAGCTTCCAACAAATAGTCACTATTATAGACTGGGCTCAGAACCATCAGAATCAGAGGAAGAGCTACTAGAGGAAAATGGGCCAGTGGAGGAGCTGCGGGGAGAAGAGGCACCTGAGGAAAATGGGCCAGAGGAAGAGCTACCAGAAGAGGAAGATAAGCTTCAGGAGGAGCTACCAGAGGGAGAGCTGGCAGAAGAGGAAGATGAGCTTCAAGACAAGCTGCCAGAGGGAGAGCTATCAGAAGAGGAAGATGAGCTTCAAGACGAGCTGCCAGAGGGAGAGCTATCAGAAGAGGAAGATGAGCTTCGAGACGAGCTGCCAGAGGGAGAGGCGTCGGAGGAAAATCAGTCAGAGGAAGACTGGTCAGATGAAGAGCTATCTGATGGAGGGCAATCAGAGGAAGAGCCAGTAGAGGGTTGCCTTGAGAACCTTAAGTTGCTCAAGATGACGAATTTCAAGGGGGGTGACAATGAGATGAGGCTACTAAGATTTGTGTTGAGGAACTCTACTAGTCTCAACCAACTGCTGCTATTTACATCGAAGAGTGATCGACCAGAGTGGCTCCAGAAGGATCATCTGGATACATCCGATATTCTTGAAACAAAAATATTGCCTCTCCAAAAAGCCCTACCAAATTGCCAGATAATTCTCGGTGAGTCTGATGGTGATGCAATTCAGGCATTTCATCGGGAGGCCTTTGTCGACCGTCTAGTTAGTTTTTCGCTAGCATAGTCTTACAAAATAATTTGAAATATCAAAGGCTAGCAACTGCTGGGCAAGATATGCATGGTTCGGTGTTTCTGTATTCCGTGAAGGATCATGGATAACTGGTGTAGTCTTATACTCTGCAGTCTGCACTCTGCACCTTAGCTATCTGAAATATCACTTTTTACTTCCATGTCTATTAATGTTATTGCCTTGCTGGTGTTTTCTACAAGCATACTGACTTGAGTACAACAGCTGAACAAGAAAGTCTTGCAAATACTCTAGAATACTGAGACTTGTATGCGCTATATTTGTACTCTTCAATCTTCATGTAGCAGTAGTATACTGATATTATCGGTTTTTGCAGCGTTACTTTTTTCCTTGTCAATTGCCATTGTCCCTTTCTTTTTACTAATATTAACGGGTCGCTCCCTTTAGGCTTGAAGATTAAATGATTATTGTGTTGAAGTCATAAGAAAACCTGATTATGAACAGAAATCAACTTGAATTGGGCCCGGAAACTGTCAGTCAAAAATATTCTTTCTGAAATTTGACTTGTCAGCCACTTTGAATCTGGACAATGGTCCAGTTTTTGTCAATACTTTCCCCATCAATTCAGCTCAGCCTGGCCGGTGGCCACTAGTGCTATTTTCGATCGTGTGGTACAAGATAGGATGGTGGTAGCACTCAGTCGCAATGCAATCTGACTGGTAGCACTCAGTCGCAATGCAATCTGACTGACTGAAGATAGGATAGTGGTAGCACTCACAGTCTGACTGAAGGATGACACAACTGAAAACCTATGGCTATTAGCTCAGTCGCAATGCAATCTTGACTGGAGGATGATACGATTGTGACTGACAAAGAAGAGTCGTGTGGAGTGTATCATGCATGATCCGCCCAGAAAATGACTCGAGGCTATGTATAACCCCATCCCCTCTCTCCCCTCCCCCTCTGAACTTCAAGTGAACAGTAGTAACCAAACACATACCCAAGCACAGAAATAACAGAATGGCTGCGTCCGACGAGACGCCGATGGTGCAAGACCTGGCGTCGGCCGGCGTCGAGGAGCCGCCGAGCTGGTGTTTCCTACTACAAATAAACTGACCTGAGTACAATAACTGAACAAGATAGTCTTGAAAACACTGTAGAATGCCGAGACTTGTACTCCATGTGTTATCTTTGTGCTCTTCAAACTTCATGTAGCAGTATTATACAAATACTTTAATCTGTTGGAATGGCAGCGTTGTTGCAGCATTACATTTTTCCTTGTCAATTGTCAAAATCCTCTTACTTACTTGATATTAACGGGTCACTCCCTTCAGGCTTGAAGATTACTAAATGATTATTGTGCTGAAATCATGAGAAAACCTGATTATGAACAGAAATCAACTGGAATTGGGCCAGGAAACTGTCGGTCACTTCGCAAAAAAAAAAACTTTCTCAAATTTGACTTGTCAGCCACTATGAATCTGGACAATGGTCCAGTTTTTGTCAATACTTTCCCCATCAATTCAGCTCAGCCTGGCCAGTGGCCACTGGTGCTATTGGTCCACATCGCGTGTGCTGCCCGCTGGATCACGATCCAACGGCTGAGCTCACATCGGAGCACTGGATAGATAGCTCAGTCGCGATCTTGACTGGAGTATGATACGATTGCGACGGACAAAGAAGAGTCGCATCGAGTGCGTCATGCATGATGTCGCCCAGAGAATGATTGGAGGAGGATTAAGACAAATTTGGAAAAGGAAAATCGAGGCACACACTCGAGGCTATACATACCGGCCCCTCCATCTTCAACTTCAAGATGGCTGCGTCTCACCCAAGCACAGAAATGGCTGCGTCGCCGATGGTGCGGCCGACGGTGCAGGAGCTGGCGGCGGCCGGCGCCGAGGAGCCGCCGCGGCAGTACGTGCTGCCGGAGCAAGACCGTCACGGCGACCTGCTGGCCGCCGACGAGTTTCCGGAGCCCATCCCCCTCGTCGACCTTAGCCGGCTCACGGACGCCGACGAGGCCGAGAGGCTCCGGGCGGCTCTGCAGACCTGGGGCTTCTTCCTGGTGAGCGAGCGTCTGCGTGCACCATAATGCATGGATCAACTAGTTTCTGAAGTTACTGAACTCTTGCTGAGACTGTTTAACACTTGTCCAGGCCACCAACCATGGGATCGAGGACTCTCTCATGGACGCCATGACGAGCGTGTCGAGGGAGTTCTTCCGGCAGCCGGCGGAGGAGAGGCAGAAATGCAGCAACCTGGTGGACGGCAACGGCAAGGACTACCAGGTGGAAGGGTATGGCAGTGACAAGGTGGTGTCCGACGATCAGGTCCTCAACTGGAGCGACCGGTTGCATCTGAGAGTGGAGCCGGAGGATGAGAGGAATTTCGCCAAGTGGCCCAGTCACCCCGAATCTTTCAGGTTACCTGCTCCCCTACCTTGAGTGATGTTTTTCACATTTCTAATACTGTATTAGCTTAGTTGCAATGCAAAGGAAGGCACAGTGAAATTTTAGGAAATTTCAGTGTAAAGAATAGTGTCATAAACTCCACTCTGGGTAAACGTACTCTGTGATTTAGTCAATGGGCATTGCATGTCTCTCTTGCTACTGGACCCGTGTTATCATGCCATTTCCTATAATGAAGTTAGGCTAAGTTCTTTTTAAAAAAGACGCAACTTCCCTATGTGAATATAGACTGTTGTAAACTTCTCTTAGTGATGTACGTAGTTCTTTTGTTGCTCGCGGTGTAGTTTTGTGCAATTTGTTGATTAATAATTGCTTTCTTTAAAAGATATCCAAAGTCAGGGGGTATTTACCCTCTTAAAAAGGATATTCAAAGGCAACTCATAAAAAGTTAGAAACTGAATTAAAGGACCAGAAGCTTTTATTTGACTAAACTGTTCCAGAGTCTTTCTACAGGGATGTGCTACAAGAGTATGCATCAAGAATCAAGAAAATAAGAGACCTCGTCTTACGGTCGATAGCCAAGCTCCTGGAGATTGACGAGGACTACTTCGTCAACCAGATATCAAACAAGGCCCCCGGGTTTGCTAGATTCAACTACTACCCTCCATGTCCGAGGCCTGACCTAGTTTTGGGCCTCAGGGCTCACTCCGACGGTGGTCTCCTTACCATCCTTTTCAACGATGACACCGTCGGTGGCTTGCAAGTTCAGAGAGATGGGAGATGGTACAATGTTCCAGCAAAGCCTCACACATTGCTGATTAACCTAGCAGACTGCCTAGAAGTAAGCATCTACTACATACAAACTTACTCTCTTGATTAATATGTAATGGTAATGGTCGGTGTTATATCCTATCTCCTGAACCCTGATGCTTCATTGACTTGTATGTAAAACTTTGACGCAGATAATGAACAATGGAATCTTTACGAGCCCGGTTCACAGAGTGGTGACGAACGTCGAGATGGATAGGCTTTCCTTGGCTGTGTTTTACGCCGTGGATGCAGAAACGATGTTGGAGCCAGCGCCCGGTTTGCTGGATGACAAGCGACCGCCAAGATATAAGAAAATGGTGGCCAAGGATTTTGTGGCTGGGCTCTTTGAACATTTCCGTCAAGGGAAGAGATTCATTGACACCCTGAAAATATAGGTTCGCTGTTTATTATGGAGCCGTAGAAGTGATTGCTATAAAGAATAAAGAGATGGTTTTATCTATTGTGCCAGTGGGGGTCTACCTTCGCCTTTCTTATAAGTGACTCAGTTTCAGTTATTGATGACATATAGGACGCTAGCATAAACACTCACAACTTCAGGTAATTAGTCTCTAAAAACGAAAATAACGACCTATAATTGTTTCCTTTTATGAGGATGAATTAACGAACGAACAAAATACATGGGGCAATAATCAAAGCATTGAGTGACAAAAGCATTATAAAACGATACATGTATGGAGTTCATCTAGTCAACGACCTTTTGCAGCTCCTTATCATCTCACCATGGTATCGGTGGCCTCTATTTCCGTTTCTCACTATCTCACAAACATTTGGGGATGAGGAAATTTGAGTCAACTGTCAAACAAGACGTATATGTGCAGGACTCATGTATTCTCGTGGAGATCAACGTAGATACGTATAGAGGTTGTTAGGCCGGCTTGTTATCTCTTATCTCTTATAACTAGCTTAGCCTTATCTCTTCTATTCTTCCTCTCCAAGTTGTACTCCCGATTCTCTCCAACCGCATGTATGCGCTATCAGGGATCCTGCGCCCCTGCCTATAACATGCAACACGTCGCCTCATATCGAGGTAAGACGTTTCTGCTCTCGCACATGGTATACAGAGCCTCCTCTTTCAATCTCATCTAGCTCATCTCCATTAGTGCCCTAGCCATGTCTTCCTCCGGCTCCTCCCACCCAAACCTCAACCAGCAGGTCATGGAGAAGCTTACCCGCACGAACTATGTGCTGTGGCGCGCCCAGATCGTGCCGCAGCTGCGGGGCGCCGGTGTCTTCGGCTATGCCGACGGCACCACACCGGAGCCGGCCGACTCCTCGTCACCAAGGACAAAGACGGGAAAGAGTCATCGAGCCCAACCCTCTCCACCCAATCTGGGTACAGGAGGACCAGCAGGTTCTTGGTTACCTGCTCAACAATCTGTCCAAGGAGGTCCTCGTGCAGGTGACCGCGATCACCACGTCGCCCGCGCTCTGGGCTGCTCTGGCGGGCATGTTCTCGTCTCAGTCGCTCAGCCGGGTGAACAATATTCGCACGGCCCTCATCAACGCGCAGAAGGGGACTCAATCCGTCTCCACCTACTTCGCCCACATGCGCGGCCTCGCGGACGAACTCGCCGCGGACGGAAAGCCTCTGCCAGATGACGAGCTTGTCTCCTACATTCTCCATGGGTCGGACATGGACTACCAGCCCCTGGTGTCTGCCCTCGACGCCCGCACCATGCCGGTCTCCATCGACGAGCTCTTCTCCATGATGAGCAACTTTGATCAGCGTGTGGCGCTCTTCCAGTCCTCGGGCGGCTTCAAGTCGTTTGCCAACGCCACCTACCGTGGCCGTGGTGGCGGCTCCTCTCATCACCGCGGACCACCTCGCAACAAGGGCAAGGCCTTTGGCGGGGGCAACGGCAACAACACCACTCGCGGCGGCGGCGGACGGCCCTCTTCTGGCAACAACAGGGGCCGCCGCGGCGGCTCCACCAGATCACGCCCGGATGCACCTCGCTGCCAAATCTGTGGTAAGCTAGGGCATACGGCCAAAGACTGCTGGTACCGCTACGACGACGGCGGCGACTCCTCCCAAGATGAAGACAAAGTTGCTGCTGCTGCGGATGGCTCCTATGGGATCGACACCAACTGGTACGTCGACAGGGGTGCCACCAACCACATCACCAATGAACTTGAGAAGGTGACCATGAAGGAGAAATACCGCGGCAAGGACCAAATCCACACAGCTAGTGGTGAAGGTATGAGGATAAACCACATTGGTCACTCAATTTTTAGTACCCCCCTAAGAAAAATTTATCTTAAGAAAATCTTGCATGTTCCTAGTGCCAATAAAAGTCTCCTTTCTGTTCATAGAATTGCCCTTGATAATCATGTTTTTCTTGAATTTCATCCATATTTCTTTTTTATCAAGGATCAGGCCACGAGGAGAATTCTCTATCGCGGTAGATGTGTTTGAGGGCTTTACCCGTTGATTCCGGAGCGCACAAGACTCAATAAACAAACTTTTGGTGTTGTCAAACTCTCGTCAACACGATGGCACGATCGTTTAGGACATGCTTCTTTTGCTTTAGTTGAAAAACTCCTTAGGAGAAATAAGCTCCCGTATGTTGGTGAGCGCAATGTTGAAACTATTTGTGATTCTTGTCAGCGAGCTAAAAGTCATCAATTGCCCTATCCAATTTATACTAGTGTTTCTACTCAACCATTACAATTAATTTTTTATGATGTTTGGGGCCCTGCTCCTAGCTCCGTTGGTAGACACACATATTACGTTAGCTTTATTGATGACTACAGCAAATTTTCTTGGATCTATCTTCTTAAGAAAAGATTCGACATTTTTCAAGTGTTCAAAAATTTCCAAGCACTTGTTGAGCGTAAATTTGACTCCAAAATCATTGCTGTTCAATCCGACTGGGGAGGAGAATACGAGAAGTTGAACTCCTTCTTCCAAACCCTTGGTATCTCACACCATGTGTCATGCCCCCACGCTCACCAACAAAATGGCTCGGCCGAACGCAAACACCGTCACATTGTTGAGGTTGGCCTTGCGCTTCTAGCCCATGCGTCTATGCCATTAAAGTTTTGGGATGAGGCGCTTCTTGCTGCTGTTCACATCATTAACATGCTCCCAAGTCGAGTCATCAATAATGAAACTCCATTAGAACGACTTCTTCATGTCAAGCCGGACTATTCCACACTTCGTGTGTTTGGGTGTGCGTGCTGGCCTAACCTACGCCCTTACAACAAACGTAAGCTCATGTTTAGATCCATGCAATGTGCTTTTCTTGGGTACAGTGCCCAACACAAGGGTGTAAAATGCCTTGACATCTCCATTGGTCGCGTTTGCATCTCACGGGATGTCGTCTTTGATGAGACCAAATTCCCTTTTTCATATCTTCATCCTAATGCCGGTGCGCTCCTCCAAAAAGAAATTCTTTTGCTCCCTCCTAGTCTTTCCGGTTATGATCAAGGGGGCGTTAATAATTGTGATGATCATATGTTGGCTAACCCTCTTAACACTGCGCATGAGTCATCTGATGATGTTACAGGAGCACCAAACAGTGGAAACAGAGATGAAAATGGCGAAGAAATCACCTCAAACGAGCTTCATCGCATGTGTCGCGGCGTGGGGAGCATATCTCCCTCGGGATCGCAGCTGCAGACGCCCAGGCGATCCTCTCCGGGATCCGTTCCAGCTGCCAACCACACGCCCGCACTGGATGGGCCAGACGCGCCAGGCACTGTCGGACGCACGGGCGCCAGCGACCCGCGGCGTGACGCGCGGCCTTCCCCGGCAGGGCGAGACGCGCCTCCCAGCCCGCGCCAATCTCCAGCTGCCACGCGGCAGCGCTGAAGGAAATATGCCCTAGAGGCAATAATAAAGTTATTATTTATTTCCTTATATCATGATAAATGTTTATTATTCATGCTAGAATTGTATTAACCGGAAACATAATACATGTGTGAATACATAGACAAACAGAGTGTCACTAGTATGCCTCTACTTGACTAGCTCGTTAATCAAAGATGGTTGTGTTTCCTAACCATTGACAAAGAGTTGTTATTTGATTAACGGGATCACATCATTAGTTGAATGATCTGATTGACATAACCCATTCCATTAGCTTAGCACCCAATCGTTTAGTATGTTGCTATTGCTTTCTTCATGACTTATACATGTTTCTATGACTATGAGATTATGCAACTCCCGTTTGCCGGAGGAACACTTTGTGTGCTACCAAACGTCACAACGTAACTGGGTGATTATAAAGGAGCATTACAGGTGTCTCCAAAGGTAGATGTTGGGTTGGCGTATTTCGAGATTAGGATTTGTCACTCCGATTGTCGGAGAGGTATCTCTGGGCCCTCTCGGTAATGCACATCACATAAGCCTTGCAAGCATTACAACTAATATGTTAGTTGTGAGATGATGTATTACGGAACGAGTAAAGAGACTTGCCGGTAACGAGATTGAACTAGGTATTGGATACCGACC
This sequence comes from Triticum urartu, assembly GCF_003073215.2. NCBI lineage: Eukaryota > Viridiplantae > Streptophyta > Magnoliopsida > Poales > Poaceae > Triticum > Triticum urartu. The sequence goes on along the minus strand of NC_053026.1, from coordinate 419,934,513 downwards.
ATCGAATCTCGGGCAAGTAACATACCGATGACAAAGGGAACAACGTATGTTGTTATGCGGTCTGACCGATAAAGATCTTCGTAGAATATGTAGGATCCAATATGGGCATCCAGGTCCCGCTATTGGTTATTGACCGGAGACGTGTCTCGGTCATGTCTACATTGTTCTCGAACCGTAGGGTCCGCACGCTTAACGTTACGATGACAGTTATTATGAGTTTATGCATTTTGATGTACCGAAGGTTGTTCGGAGTCCCGGATGTGATCACGGACATGACGAGAAGTCTCGAAATGGTCGAGACATAAAGATTGATATATTGGAAGCCTATATTTGGATATCGGAAGTGTTCCGGGTGAAATCGGGATTTTACCGGAGTACTGGGAGGTTACCGGAACCCCCGAGGAGCCATATGGGCCTTAGTGGAAAGGAGAAAGGGGCAGCCCAAGGTGGCCGCGTGCCTCTCCCCTCCCCTAGTCCTATTAGGACTAGGAGAGGTGGCCGGCCCCCCTCTCTCTCTTTCCCCCCTTGAGGATTCCTATTCCAACTAGGATTGGGGGGAATCCTACTCCTAGAGGGACTAGGACTCCTCCTGGCGCGCCCCAAGGCTGGCCGCACCTCTCCCCCTTTGCTCCTTTATATACAAGGGCAGGGGGCACCTCTAGACACACAATTGATCCCCGTGATCGTTTCATAGCCGTGTGTGGTGCCCCCTGCCACCATATTCCACCTCGATCATATTGTAGCGGTGCTTAGGCGAAGCCCTGCGACGGTAGAACATCAAGATCGTCACCACGCCGTCGTGCTGACGGAACTCTTGTTGGAAATATGCCCTAGAGGCAATAATAAAAACATTATTATTATATTTCCTTGTTCATGATAATTGTCTTTATTCATGCTATAATTGTGTTATCCGGAAATCGTAATACATGTGTGAATAATAGACACCAACATGTCCCTAGTAAGCCTCTAGTTGACTAGCTCGTTGATCAACAGATAGTCATGGTTTCCTGACTATGGACATTGGATGTCATTGATAACGAGATCACATCATTAGGAGAATGATGTGATGGACAAGACCCAATCCTAAACATAGCACAAGATCGTATAGTTCGTTTGCTAGAGTTTTCCAATGTCAAGTATCCTTTCCTTAGACCATGAGATCGTGTAACTCCCGGATACCGTAGGAGTGCTTTGGGTGTGCCAAACGTCACAACGTAACTGGGTGACTATAAAGGTATACTACGGGTATCTCCGAAAGTGTCTGTTGGGTTGACACGGATCAAGACTGGGATTTGTCACTCCGTATGACGGAGAGGTATCACTGGGCCCACTCGGTAATGCATCATCATAATGAGCTCAAAGTGACCAAGTGGCTGGTCACGGGATCATGCATTACGGTACGAGTAAAGTGACTTGCCGGTAACGAGATTGAACGAGGTATTGGGATACCGACGATCGAATCTCGGGCAAGTAACATACCGATTGACAAAGGGAATTGTAT